>NC_143216.1:5505610-5811477 GCF_030267445.1 Bombyx mandarina
AAAAAACATGGCTGAAAAATGAATAGTGAGTAAAACAGGAGACCGGCTTCGTCCTCATCCCTACTACGTG
Source organism: Bombyx mandarina (assembly GCF_030267445.1). Taxonomy (NCBI): domain Eukaryota; kingdom Metazoa; phylum Arthropoda; class Insecta; order Lepidoptera; family Bombycidae; genus Bombyx; species Bombyx mandarina. The sequence goes on from NC_143216.1 coordinate 5,505,681, forward strand.
ATGTTTGCTGGATGAGTGGTGACACCTGGCGGGGATAACTGATCGATTGATAGTTGATCAGTAGTAGAACGGCGAGGGCGGGAGATCAAATTGAATTTAAAAAAAAAAAAATTAAAGGAACTTGAAATTATAAAATCTGTATAAGAATTTATCGTACTACAATTATAATATTTGATTGCCATCTTGCAACCTTATTGCGGATCTGTGCATAGAATAAAAAAATAAAAATCGGGATGGAAAAATAGGGGTTGATCGTATAAGAGTGAAAATTGAGAGTAATATGATTTTTTTTATTTTAAGTCCTGACAAAATAACAAAAAAAAATACTTGCCAAAAAAATTAAACTTTATAATTAACAAATAAATAATAGGGGTTGATCATAGAGGGATGAAAAATTGAGAGTAACATCAGATTTTTTATTTTAACTCATGACAAAATAAAAATAAAAATGAAAATCTTGCCAAAAAAATTTAAGTTTATAATTAACAAATAAAAATAGGGGTTAATCGAAGAGGGGTGAAAATTTCAGAGTAATATGATTATTTTTATTCAAGTCATGACAAAATAAAAACAAAAATCTTGCAAAAAGATTTAAAGTTTTTAATTAGCAAATAAAAAATAAGGGTTGTTCGTAGAGGGGTGAAAATTTTGGGTTGTATGTATTTTTGTATGGTGTATCATAAAAAAATAAAAACAAAAGTTTCTGTCTAAAAAATAAAAAATTAAAATTTAGGGGTGGGCCACCCTTAACATTTAGGGGAGTGAAAAATAGATGTTGTTTGATTCTCAACCCTGGCCGATATGCACGCTAAGATTCACGAAAATCGGTCGAGCCGTTTCGGAGGAGTTCAATCACGCACACCGTGACACGAGAATTTTATATATTAGATTATGTTTTAATCTTATGTTTAAGAGTTACATTTTTACATACGTTTGTATTTGGAAATCAATAACATCGTCTGTAAATTGTTTAATTAAAATAAGTATTTTTATAGGTGGAACAGAACTCCAGCGCTCCGTTGTGGCCGGTGGTCGAGAAAGAAGACAAACTTCTCCTATTGAGAGTGGCTGGTTCTACCGAACATGCGGCGCCCTTCCTCTACACAGAACAGAATAGCGTTTGTTTGAAATTGAAAAATGAGGTAAGGCAATCACCGTGTTGTTGTGAGCATTCCAATAGAAAACATCAAACAAACATATTCATAATCATTTATTCGGTTTTTGAGAGTCGATGAAATAATTAAAATTATGGTTACCTTTATTCATTAGTCGCCCGATGACCACGAAAACTGTAAAGTATTAGAACCGTCAGATATAATATGGGGTCAAATGTGCAGTTAAATCGTAAAAGAAGTTTTGATTATATTAATGTTCGTTACAATTCATGTAGTTAAAAAAAAATCCTATCAGCAAAATGAAATATTTAGACTAAACAGTGATTTCTCTCCGATTTTAATTCATTTTTTTCTTGAAGAAAGAACGTTCTTAAATATTGGTTTCTATTAATGACAATATAGTGATTCCGTGTTATCATTTTGATTCATTTTCCATTACGTCATTTCAGAAATTATTCGTCGGCTGTTCATTTGCACTAAACATGTAAATCTTAAGCGATTAATGTTTTTTTTTTATTAACTACTAGCTGACCCTGCAGACTTCGTAGTGCCTCAATCGATAAATAAAAAACATAAACTTTTGTATAAAATAAACTTAAAAAAAAAAAAAAAAACGGATCCGTCCGACGGGGGACACATCATAAGGAAAACAAAATTCTAATTTTTATTTAATTCCGAGCATTTTTATATTTAACTACCTTTTAAACCTTCTCTGGACTTCCATAAAGAATTCAAGTCCAAAATTAGCCAAATCGGTCCAGCCGTTCTCGAGTTTTAGCGAGACTAACGAACAGCTATTCATTTTTATTTTTTATTAAGTATGGCGGGCTACACGTCGAAGTTCAGCTGAGTGAGGGAGGCACGTACATAACGATACGCCAGTACCGGGACGGGCACGCGCCCGCGCTGCTCGTCAACTACTCGCCGCACGCGATCACCGTGTACGAAAAAGAAAACGTTAATAGCGTGTGAGTATATTTGATCATTGAATTAAGTGTTTTGTTTATATCCCGTCGATAGAACCACAGATTCAGAACAGTTTTTCTTAAAATTATTTTTATGAGAATATGAGGGTAGTTTTTGTTATTTTTAGGGTCTGCGTCTGCGACGATATTTCACTGTTCAATGATCGAAATTCGAACATAATCGCTGACACCTTAACAATTAGACTCGCTTTATGTGTGTATAAAAAAGAAGCTCGTCATTACCTACTAAACGAAAAGGCTGGTTGACAAACAGACGAAAAAATAGCTCGAAAACAAATAGAAAAAACAGACGAAAATAATAATAAAAAACGGTTTTGTCTTCGCTCTTATATATACATACATGAATTTAATAAATATACACTAAAAGTAGCAGGATAGATACATAATACTATAGAAATAGACAGACATAGATGTAAAGGAAACAATCAATTGCAGTTTGAAAAGTGTAATGGATATTCGACTTTGTGCTTCTAGTATTAATTTCTAATTATCGATTTTTTTTTCACGATCTAGGCAAATTCCGTCCATGCACAAAATGTTTTACACTTGGGACAACCCAGCCGGACCGCGCGTCCTTATATTCGAAGGGCACAAACGAAAGGAAGTCGAAAACGATCTTAGAAAAGATGGCATCGGTGATTTCATGTAAGCTTAATTAAACCTTTTACTCTTAAATAGTTATATTAAAAAGTCACATAATCTGTTGGATATTTTAAATTTTAGTGACGTTTTATTGTAAATTAATGTCTCATGTCAACGTATTTCACGACTAGGCAATAAATATATTATTATATGAAGTTTAGGGATACCTAATAAAATAATTTTTGTACCATGCATTTTTCATACAATAAACAGCAGCAGTACATATTTTATTTCGCTATAACAGCGGCGTCAATTTTCATTTCAATCGAAATTTAAACAGGACGAAACGAGGTTGTATTCCAAATTGATTACTGTGCTTTGTAACTTTACGACTCAAAATCGTTTAACAGGATCACCGAAACGTGCCGCGTCTCGTGGGTGTCGTTCCTGGACGGCCTCCAGCGCGTGATCCTGTTCACCGACGACCCGATACTGGCGAGCGGCGCCTACTCCATCGGGGAAGTGGAGGCCATCGACATGGAGATCGTGCTGTCCATGCAGGGGATGGGCCTCTCGCTCGTCAACGATCACGAAATGCTCGAGCTCCTCTACATCAGCATATCCAAGTAACTATAGAGCTTTAATAAACCGCTTACACAGTCTATACTAATATATAAATCTACAGTGGTTTTTACGGATGTTCCGTTATAACTACTGAACCATGCATTCGATTGACTTGAAACTTGGTATCCATGTAGAAAATACATGTACTTACTGTTACTGGCATTGGTAATAGGACCTCTAGTGAGTCGGTACGGGTAGGTACTACCACTCCGTTTATTTCTGCCGTGAAGCAGTAATGCGTTTCGGTTTGAAGGGTGGGGCAGCCTTTGTAACTATACTGAGATCTTAGAACTTATATCTCAAGGTGGGTGGCGCATTTACGTTGTAGATGTCTATGGGCTCAAGTAACTACTTAACACCAGATGAGCTGTGAGCTCGTCCACCCATCTAAGCAATAAAAAAAAACTCTGCAAACGTCTGCAAACAAGTCTGCAAAACATACATGTGATGATTTTCAATTTAATTACAGTTCAGGAATCGTATGGGAGCAATGTAAGATCGGTGCCCGTCGCTACAAGAAGATAGAGGGACAGAAAGTGGTTCAATTCGAAGAGGCGTACCAGAGGTACTTGGTCGAGAAGATGGTCAGCGACGAACCCGCTCAGAAAGCTATTGTGCAGATCGATGAAAAAACAGAGGTATCAATGTTTCTGTTACTTGACTGATGTCAATAAATTGATATCTATTTTAAGCTAAATAATAAAGGTTTCTTTCATTTTCTACTATTTTGTATATCTATAATTAATAACTTGCCGATAACGTAATGAATTTACTTTTCAAGATGGTACAGTAATTGTTTTTAACATATTTCAGTAAAATCGGTTTCTTAGATGTTGTAATTTATTTAAACTAGTTGGCTGATAGTTAATTGTATGAGTGATTTAAAGAAATGTGTTAAAATTAATATACTTTTTGGTACGTTTAAATTTAGTATATAGTATTTTTACGCCGGTAAGAGTAACGCCATCTATCGCTGAATAGTCGAACGAATATTGAAGGATCTAGTAGCACCTAGAACGCTCGAGAAGTATAACGCCATCTAATGTCAGATAGCGGAAGCATAATACTAGAAATGTGAAATATTCTCGATAATTCTAGGGATGTGGTATCGGCTATAAAAGCTTTGCAGAGATGGCACGCAGTCAGTCAGTAATCGGAACTACTCGAAGCGAAACAGCGAACGGATCACCTGAAGTGAAGCGGAACAAGCGAATTGAGAGTTTTAAAGTGTTTGTGAAGTGTTTTAAGTGTTGAATACAGTTTTAAGTTGTACTCTGGTAGATTTTTTATTTATTCCGAACCCCAGCGCGTAATAGTATTTATTACGGTGTTTTCGGTGAACGAACTTAGAAACCTGAGGTTGGTTGAGGATGGTTTCATTAGTGTTGTAGGGTAGAACTGGATGCGTACAACACCGGACGATACTCATTGCGTCGGTTGGTTTTGCAGGTGAACTTCGAGGAGATGCGCATCCTGAAGCCGACGCCGCGCCTGCTGCGCCGCACGCTGGAGGCGGGGCTGTGGGCGTCGTACAGTCTGTCGGCACACTCGCGCCGCCTGCACGCGCGCCTGCACCGCCTGCAGCTCGACCAGCAGTTGCCGCTGCCCACCTTCCCCGTGGTGCTGGCGCCCGTGCCGCCGCCCAGATCCGTCGCCAACGACGACCCCAACGGTACACACCGTGTTGAGCTTCAAGGGACAGTACCCGCATGTACCTGCACGTACCCGCAAATGTTCACATCGTGTAATAAAAATCTAACCCGCAAAATTATAATTCGCGTAATTACTGGTGGTAGGACCGCTTGTGAGTCCGCACGGGTAGGTACCACCGCCCCGCCTATTTCTGCCGTGAAGCAGTAATGCGTTTCAGTTTGAAGGGTGGGGCAGCCGTTGTAACTATACTGAGATCTTAGAACTTATATCTCAAGGTGGGCGGCGCATTTACGTTGTAGTTGTCTATGGGCTCCAGTAACAACTAAACACCAGGTGGGCTGCGAGCTCGTCCACCCATCTAAGAATCCACGTCCGTACGTAGTGTCAGTAACCGACAACCGAACATTACACTTTCAGCTTCATATTTGCTGTGCATATAGTGATTATAAAAACCACGGAATTCATATTTCCATGTAAGGAAGAACTGTTACAAGAGCATTAAAACGTGTGCTTAAATAGCTGTGCCGATTGCTTATTATGTTTTTAAACATTTCATTTAGAAAAGTGAAATTAAAGTAAAGCATTGAACATTACTTTCGTAGGTATGAAACCGTTCATTGAAGTCTCTATAGTAGAGCGGATCATGGAACACAGCAAAGTACGCCAGTACAAATACTACAAGATGCTAATACAAGAGTTCCACGTGAAAGTCGACATGGGGCTCATCAATGGTCTAATGGCGATGTTCCCGCAACAAGTACCCACCGAACAGGAAGCGGTAAGTGAACAATATTTTATTCGAAACTTGCAATATTTTGATGTCCATTACGACTCGACAATACCGGAACTCGGTTTTGGTCACGAATTTATTAAAAAAAAAAATATTATAAAATATGTTAACTGAAAAATGCGAATGAAATCGATTATTCTGTGAATCTGGTGCAAATACCAATTTTTAATGTTTTTTTTTATATTTTATAGTTGGAAGCTTTTAGACTTGATTTAGAGAAAGCTGGACAACCACTAGAAGCTCTGGCAGCTTTAGGGGCTGCGTCTGATCAAAAGAACTTCTATGACAACTTGCATTTATCGCCACTCAAGGTAAGTGCAACATGTTATATCGATAGGAACTGTATGTGTTTGTATTGTAGTTACGTATTTATGAAGTAGGTTTTGTAACTTACACCAGTGCATCATTTTAAATTAAAGCATCTACGACAAAATTATTTAAGTAAAAGTAATTTCAGGTATTTTCGTAACCACAGAAACCACAGCTCGGCGCTTTTACAGTGTACAAAATGTATTTTGTCTGCACCCTAATTATTATTATATTTAGATAAAATTTGAAAGTAGCATTCTTTAAGTATTAATTAGGCTGTTATACCTTGAATGGAGATTACAAAAAAATATGGGAACTGATCTCAAACGCAAGTCTCTAAACGACAAATCAGTCCAATATTTGTTTTGCCAAAGGTATCCAACCAGCCCACAGCCCTCACCCATTAGTCCGCCATAACTGTTGTTCCCTGCAGGTCCACGTGTCATTCTCCCTCGGAGGGGCGACTCAGCTGCCCACATTCGTCGGCACGCTGCTGCAGAGTATCGGCGTAACTTTAACAGACATGAACGATGTTGTCTTTAAGTAAGTACTAACTTAACTCACTGACCTGTCATCGTTCTCGTCGAACCCGTCGCTTGCGACGAAGGGCTCAGACACAGCCCACTGAGTTTCTCGCCGGATCTTCTCAGTGGGTCGCGTTTCCGATCCGGTGCTAGATTCTGCGAAGCACTGCTCTTGCTAGGGTTCGTGTTAGCAACGTCATCAGGTTTGAGCGCCGTGAGCTCACCTACTAGTTAAGGCGACGCTGATGTAGTCTCTCAAGGCTTAGGTAGGAAAAAAAAACTCACTGAGTTTCACGCCGGATCTCCTCAGTGGGTCACGATTCCGATCCGGTAGTAGATTCAGCGAAGCATTGCCCTGGTTAGGGCTAGTGTCAGCAGAAGTCTCTCTCAGGCTATGAGCCCAGTGAGCTCGCGGCTATACATTTGATGAAGCTAGTATATCCCCTCAAGGTTAATTAATAGCAGTAGGTAAAATAAAAATGTAAAGTTTTTGCTAAAATTGCTAATTTAACCATTTATTATAGTTGTTGTTATTCTGCCTTTTTGGCTGTCTATAGTCAAAGAGCTCAAAAGGCATAACAACTATAGTCTCTTTTCAAAGATAATTGTTTTACTATATTATTTAATTTTGAAATTATCGTTCCTTCGTGATGGACTTCCATGGATGGATTCGAAATTACTTAGGTGGCCTACGGCCTGACTATGTTAAAGTCCAGTATTCTTGCACAAACAAAATATGAATAAAATAAATTGTTAAAATATTATTTAATATTTATAATTATGATTCCTCCATTATTTTTATTTTCAACACCTTACTGAACTAATACGTTACTCCCGCCGAGATTAATCTAATGACAGTTCATATGTTCACACGTGTCAGAAGACGTGGAGTACTCTATGTACACAGCACCAAAATAAGGCATAAAAAGGTCAAGATACGAGATGACTAGAACAGATTTCTCTAATATATTTAACATTTACAGATTATCTTACTACGAGCGGAACTACGAATTCTTATCGCAAAAGGAATTGATAGGTCAAGTGCAAAGCCATTACACGGGTCAAGCTCTGAAACAACTATATGTGCTGGTGCTCGGTTTGGATGTTATCGGGAATCCGTACGGCCTGGTCGTCGGCTTAAAGAAAGGAGTCGAGGATCTCTTCTACGAACCATTCCAGGTGACTCTTGTGTGCTTGTTTTTTTTTATTATTGCCTTTGTAGGCAGACGAGCATATGGCCCACCTGATGGTAAGTGGTCGCCGTCGCTCATGGACTTCAGCAATGCCAGGGGCAAAGCCAAGCCGCTGCCTACCATTAAGTACTCTCCGCAAGCCTCGTTTGAATAAGGACATGTCATAGCGCTCGGAAAACACCATGGAGGGGAGTTCATTCTAAAGCCGGATGGTACGTGGCAAAAAAGATCTTTGGAAACGCACTGTCGATGAACGCAGCGGTTCCAGGTAATATGGATGTGCTCTGCTCCGATGTAGGGAGGTGCGATGATAAAAAGGAGATGAGGGGTCATTTCGAATAATTCCTCAGAGCATTCCCCATGGAACATACGGTATAAAACATGTGATCCTAGTATTAGTGAAGTAGTTACTTGTGGTAGGGCGCGAAGTATACTAATGAACTCCTGGTTGAAGGGTGTCCCAGCCGTTGTATTGTAGAGACTTAGAACAGCGTATCTCGAGTGAGGTGACATTTAAGTTGTTTGGAATCGTGAGTTTATTCACCCAGTTAAACCCTGTTAAATAGCTTCTACTACAATCTCATTTTAATCTTTTTCCACTGCCGTGCGTTACGATTTCTCTGGATTAAAAAGTATGGGTATTAATCGTAACGGGTATCTTTTTGGGATTGTATAAGTAACTACTACTTTCGTTGTCTATATAAGAAATCGTCCGTGAAAGATCTTTTTTATTGTCATTGAACGCAAGCACGTCATAATGCTCAAATGCGTGTTTTTTCGCACTCGGGTCAGTACCGCCGCTATGTCTGTTTCTACTGCTAAGAAATTGAAGGATAAATTTTATTGTACATATAACTTGGGATTTCAGCTAATGTCGTTGTACAGTTACAAATATCTATTGAATATGTTTTCTGAGTATAACGTGTTTTGTAGAATGTTTATTTTTAAACCCTTTCTGTTTGTTTGTTGTGTGCAGGGCGCTATCCAGGGCCCGGGCGAGTTCGCGGAGGGACTATTCCTCGGCGTGCGCTCCCTCGTCGGACACACGGTGGGCGGCGCGGCGGGCGCCGTCTCCCGCATCACGGGCGCCATGGGACACGGGCTCGCCGCGCTCTCGCTCGACAAGGTGTGTACGCACTCACGCACGTCTGTACACATGTACGCACGTACACGCATACATACAAGCATACACACGCACACACGTATACACGCACGCACACACATATGTACACACGTACACACGCACGCACTACATTGTACAACTCAACCAACAAGTAAATAAATCGTTTAGACATACAAGTTATGTATTGCAATTTGTGCCACTTGTGCTACATATTCAATAAAAAGCGAGTTCCGCTTGCCCTGTTTTTTTTTTGTAATTAACAATATGTAATTTACCTCCACATTATTACCATCAGGACTACCAGCGACGCCGCCGCGACAACATTAACAAACCACCGGCCAATCTTCAAGAGGGACTCGCCCGAAGCGGCAAGGGTCTAGTTATGGTATGTTTGAAATTTAACTTGCAAGGTTTTTATTAGAGAATAATTATAGACTAATGAGTTTACCTTGTGGTGTACAACGTAAATGTACTTTAACACACGAAATCTAAGTTTCAAATTGCTTTTAGTCTTCAAAACGGAACGCACGATTGATTCGCGTCTTACAATACACCACACACCCGAGCGGGTGCGCAAAATGAGCACCCACCAGTAATTGTTTGATGAATAATTTTTTTCCAAAAGTCGAATGCTTGATTGTTTTTTTTTATTGCCCTTGTATGCAGACGATCATACGGCCCACCTGACGGTGAGTGGTTACCGTCGCCCATGGACTTCAGCAACGGCAGGGGCAGAGCCAAGCCGCTGCCTACCACCTGATTGATAACGAACGTTGATTTGAAATAAACAGGGAGTGTTCGACGGGGTAACGGGAGTGTTCACGAAGCCCATAGAGGGCGCCCGCGACCAGGGCGTCGAGGGATTTTTCAAGGGTCTGGGTAAAGGGGCCGTGGGCCTGGTCGCGAGGCCCACCGCTGGGGTCGTGGACTTCGCGTCCGGTTCACTCGACGCCGTAAAGAGGTGAACAACTGGAACATAAATAGCATGCGCTAATTAAGCTTATCGTATTCCAGCTAAAGCTTACTATGCTTGATTGTTGAAAGATCGACTGTGTGTGAACATCACATAATGTTTCGTTGTCTATTGGCACATTTCACATCATGCCTTAAAAAAATTATGTATACATTGCTTGTCGTCACTTTTGTCTATTGCCGTTTACCATAGCTACGTTCCTAATATTAGGTCGGTTGATTTTAGTAGGCTAATTTGATTAACAAAGTTAATTAAGTTTTCTATCCAGTGTAGGTTTAGCGTCTCAGGGTAAATTGCGTGCGTGCGTGTAATAATAGTCGTATAAACAAAATTCTAGGATTTTTTTTTTATTTAATTGATTACCTCAATTCAATAATTCGATCAAAGATGATTCGCGAACGCACTAATTACGAACAAACACAGCTGCTTTGTTTTTACAATATTAGTGAATCCCGATTCGCGTTTCGCCGCGATTATCGCTTGCCTAATACGTGAAATACGTCCGTTCTAATTAAAACAGTCAAAAGCGATCTTGTACTTTACCGATACTACGTTAGGAAGCTTCTTTGCAGTATCGAGAGCTGCTCAAACAATGACACGCGAGCGCACATACAAAAAATCGACATGTAGCGATATCGATCGACGAATATAAGAATTATTTGTAGCAAATATAAAACTAAGCCGCAAATCTTCAACAGTCAAAAATTATGTACGTAGTTTAAACCTTTTAATTACAAATCGAACGATAGAACAATCTTAATTTCGTCCTTTTTTATTCTGTTGATACTGGTCAGGGCATTAGAACGAAGTCATAGAACTATTATTATTGTCATCGGTACTTAATACGTGTCAAGTTAATCAAACGTCTTGCGATGAAATGACGTTCAAAGATTCCTTTAAATACAAGCAAACAATGTATGTTGTATATGTATGTACATATCGAGCTATTAAAAGCTTATTGAAAAACGAAATAATTTTTTTATTGCTTAGATGGGTGGACGAGCTCAAGGCCCACCTGATATTAGGTGGCGACCAGAGCCCATAGACATGTTGTAAAATGCCGCCACATCACCATGAGTTGTAAGGTCTTTTATATAACAGTAAGTACAATGTAAAATGAAGATACGAGAAATGTATCGTTTAGGGCTTTGTGGACGGCGTCAGCGGTGTAGTGGTCCGTCCGATACAAGGAGCTCACGAAAGCGGCGCCGGCGGCTTCATGAAGGGCCTGGGTCGCGGCGCGCTCGGCCTAGTCGTGCGGCCGGTGGGCGGACTCGTCGACTTTACATCGAGCTTATTAACGTCCGTCAAAAGGTCCATTTTTCGAAATCAACTCCGATAAACCATAAATATTAGTTGTGTCGTGGCGTGCAACCTCTTTGACAGGACATAAGACCTACAACGACTAGACTTAGACTAAGACAGAGACTTGACAAGATATCGAAAAGAAACAACGAGAAAAATGGAACAAGGCGGACGAGACAGTAGGGATGTCCAAAATGCAGTAAAGTATCGATATTTTTGGAAAATATCAATATCGGTATCAAACTTTTTATTAAAAAATATCGATATATCGGTATGATTTCACAGAGAATATTCGTGCTAATCAATAGACATCATTTTTAATAAATCAAGAACAACTAATAAGAAATTTTAATAAACTTAATTTTAAGATACTTAAAAACCAAATTTTAAAACAGCAAAACGAGTCGACCGAAAACAAAAAATACATAATATAAAACATAATTTGTTAAAAATATGTTAGTATAAAAAAAGTATTCCTTTTTAGGATTGTTTAATCTTAAAACAATAAATGTTTATTGGTGGCATTTTCGGTACTTGGAATTTTATATCGATACATCGATATATTGAATTATTAAATATCGCTCAAAAATATCGATACATTGAAGAAATATATTATTATATATTTTTCAACAAGCCTAGCAGGCAGTACTTTTTTGCCTTCCTAAAAGACGGACACGAACTAGACGACAAAGAACGAATTGACCGTTCTCATATATGTACATAAAATAGTCGACAAAAGAACTAACCGATTGTTCATAGTCGTTCGTATATTTCGTAGGCATGGCGTTGGGATTATTGCGAGCAGTGTTCTGTTGCTAGGTTGTTTCTCTGCGGGGCTTACATTATCTCGTGAATATGCGTGTTCGTGTTATCCGCGTCCAACCAAATCTTACTAGATAAATGTTTGACGACAAATACGATTCGTTAAAAATTTATGACTGTATCGTAAAAACCTGACTATGTATGACAAATCTCTTTTAAAAGTATCTTGGAATATAGAGCATATTCGAAGCCAACGAATTTTTTGGTGTAACTATGCAAGGGTTGCCACAGGCCGAGCAATTATCAAGACAAAGCCGTGTGTGATATGACACGTCGCGATTTTAGGAAAATTGTGGGAAGAGTACCGGTTATAAATAAAATGGCGAATGTCCTTCCTAGAAATATTCATTAGGCGTGTTCCATTTAATATTTTCATACACCAAATTATCTTTGTCTCTTTTCTTGCCGATCTCTCTAGTGTTGCCACTCTAGTGAACACCAAGTGCGATTCGCTACAAACCGTTAGAGTATCTTAGTCGCAATAGTAATTTTACGATGTGTCCAGACAAGTATCTGATGCGTTAGTGATAACAACTCCAATGATTTCAGAAATAATTTGAAGAGATGAGTGGATGAAAGGGATAAATGATAAAAAAAAATATTTTGTGAAAACGGGCAACAAACTTTTGTCACTTGTACTTTTTCTTCGTCCATAACTCCTTCATCACATGCAATTTCTATAAAAAGCCTTCGAACGCGGAGTTTTAAGGTCTGATATGGTTAATAATAGGCACATAACACCTTCATTCAGTGTAAAAACCAAAAAATCTTAAAAATGGTACTTTACCCCTTCATCCACTCATGTCTTCATTTATTGATAAGCTTACGCTAACTAATCGATGATATGGTACAAATGATCTTAAGCGAGTATGCGACGTGCTGATTGATGGTGGTTCACGAACCGACTCGAAAATAAATGACTTCTATATAAAACGCATCCATATACAATTTAAAATGCGCGCTTGCCCGGACAGTAGTGATTGACGAAAATGTAGCCTCAGCATTAGTACATGTTAACTGTTATAAATTCTGGTGGTCGTGTGACGTTAATAATATTATATGTGAAGTGTATTAAAGCATGTTGTCCATTTTGTTTCTAATTAAGGATGATTAACACAAAAAAAAAAAAACTTAATCTTTATATTATTATTACTTATGAGGCGATTTTGTGTTTGCTTGATGATAATAAAATTAGTATATTCGAATAGATTGTTTCTTGGTTAGATATATTAATATTCTATTGGAGTGTATTTCCAAATCACGTAGAAGAAAGTTATTATGGGGCGTTATGATAGTTCGTACTAAAAAAATATTTGTCTTTTATTTGTTGTCTTGTATTTTCTTTTGAATCGAAAAAACGTATTGATTTATTTATATTTATTTTTGTGTATATATTTATTTTATCACAGATCGATTCTATGTAGTTCGCTTTTGTAAACTAATTGCTTTTTATGATTAAGTTGTTGCTTTTTAATTAAAATAATTAATACCATAAATCGTTTCTCAACCCGAAAATTGTTTTCAGCAATCAAATGTTCCTTATATGTACATTTCAAGTAACATTTTAAATAAAACACAATTAAATCATCTATTCAGTTTGTAAAAAAAGTTTGAGAAACGACGAAAAAACGAATTCTATGCTTTTGCATTTGCTATGCTTTCTGGCTTAATAGGTATACTATAAAATTGAGTAGGAAACCGTAAATTCTAATGTACAGGGCGGCCGATATGTCTGAAGAGGTCACCAAACGCCGTGCCGCCAGGTACCTGCCTCCCGATACCGGAGTGAGGCCTTACTCGAGATCTCAGGCCGAAGGTTATAAAATGCTGTTCGAACTCGAGAAGGTAACGTAATATGTGTTGTTTAAAATAAACTATCTCAACATTCAACTTTAAATTCTTATTGCAAAGTTTGACAAACATCGAAGTTATACACAAAAAAAAACGACTTCAACAAAATTGTATAAGAATAGCATCAATACAGTGGCAATCAATGAAATATGCATTATTTAACATGAGTCATAAATGAATTAATGGATATTTATAAAATTTAAAAAAAATATTGGTTTCAATTTGGTCAAAAAGAAACCATGATGTCAACAAGCGAACTCTATCATTTTTTTTTACTTTTTGTTATTTAATGCTAACGATCATACGATCCTGATCTGATGATCACAGCCATCTGAGCTCACAGCCCACCAGGTCTTAAGTGGTTACTGGAGCCCATAGATAACGTAAATGCCGCCACTCACCTTGAGATATGGGTTCTAAGGTCTCAGTATAGTTACGACGGCTGCCCCCCTGCTCGACCTTTCGAACCGAAACGCACTGCAGCTTCACGGCAGAAATAGGCGGGGTGGTGGTACCTACCGATCCGGACTCATAGAAGGTCCAACGAACAGTAGTTGTCACTATTGCTCAAGGACATTAGAAAAGTCAAAGACAGCCAAATCGCTGCCTACTGACTGTTATAATGAAGAATACCGTAGTTTTAAATCCTTCTCAAAAGATAAGTCATAGCTTCAGAGATTTGTCTCACAGCATACCAAGCATCCTTTTAGTATCTGATGCGAAAATAATATTTACGAAACACAAAAATTAATGGTAAGAAACAATTACGATGATACGTATTTTATTACCAATCGATTGGATTTTCTTTAATTTTTTTAACTTTTTTAATTCTAGATGTTGTCAACTATAGCAGTTTGTTTAGTACCTATAATTTAGGTTAATAAATAAATTAATTAAAACATGTAATTTATTCATTGCATTTGTCGGTCAGGGTAAATACGTGACTACGGACACGTACGAGGCTCACGTGTGGGTGATCCCAGCCAAGGAGGTGGTGGTCTGCACCGACAAAAGAATTTTGTATTTGGAGAAGAATAACGTGTTCGGGGTTGGCAGGTAACTAAAACTTAGTTTATATTGGTTCATTCCCGCAGTAGAAACACTTAATATATCTATATTTATATACGAAGATGTAACGATTTTCAAAATAAAGCGTGCGTTTCACGCAATCTTTTTTCCCACGTACCATCCGACTTTGGAAAGAGCTCCCCTCCACAGTGTTTTTCGAGCGCTGACATGTCCTTTTTCAAACGAGGCTTGTGGAGAGCATTAAACGGTAGGCAGCGGCTTGGCTCTGCTCCTGCCATTGCTGATGTCCATGGGCGACGACGGTAACCGTCAGGTGGGCCATTTACTCGTCTGCCTACAAGAGCAATATAAAATAACGTAATGCAATAAAAAAGCAGATAAAAGTAAAGATAAAATCAATTTCGAAATGCCTACGAAAATTATTTTTGTTCTGAATTAAAATAACCATATTTATAGCTTTAATTTGATATAGTTGTTAAAAATTCACCTTCATATCAAATTTTATACGAAAATGTTTTTACTCGTAAATTCAAAATTGAATTTTTGCACATAGCCGATTTTGGTTTGACATCGACGATATGCAAAAAACAATACGTATTATATAGAATATTTAAAATATAATATACTGTTAAATAGTATAAATATATTATACAAGCGGCCACTCCGGCTCCGCTCGGGTCTTTAACAAAAAATTTAACGATATTTGACATTGTTTTATTTTTTAAATAAAAGAACACTTATTGCGGCATAACTATAATAGTTAGACATATGCTGTCGCGACACTTTTCGTAAATAATAATGTCCTTTACAAAGGCGTAGTACATTATTTTATTCTATCATCAATAGTTTTCGCAGAGCACGCGATGTAAAGAATATTTTAGGTAATTTTTTACACCTTGGGTACATTATGGGAGTCATAGTAAGGATCCCTAATTTTTTTCAAAAAAGATTATAGCCTATGTCACTGACGACGAGTCGTGGAAGGCGATGCTCGACTTCTGCGAGTGCACCATCTCGCAGAAGGAGGCGGCGGGGCGCGTGAGAGACGCACAATCCGCCGCCGTCGAGCGGGGCCAGGGAGGCGGATCTCGCCCAAGCCCCTGGCCCTGTAAGTGTTTCGGGTCCCCTCAAATGTCGGTTTGGGGACCGGCGAGGGGGGCCTAAGAAGACGACGTGCAAGCTGCTCTGCACGCGTTTTACGCAAGAGCATCCGGGTGATGGAAGGCCGGTTATCCTCGACCCACGCTGGTTCTGGCCCAGCGGGGTATTCCGTAGGGTACCCACTCTAACCGGCGCCATCTAGGCGGGCTTCGGACAGTCTGCCGACCGAGAGGGCTGGTGGTCGTGGCGCCGACGACCGCCAGTCCGGCGTCCCGAGGGGAGGGTGATGGGAGAGATGTGCTCCGCACTAAACGCTTCACTTTCCCCCTTTGCCTTGTCATGAGTTCTGTCTCATGCGAGGTTTGGACGTTGGTTGTTGAGCGACAGGAGGTTCTAGTCAGTTCGACTCTGACATACCCGCCCAGTATCCCAGAAAGGGCGGAAGTCCGGCGATTTCCTCCTGACCAAAAAAAAAAAAAGCCTATGTCACTCGGGAATAGTGTAACTTCCAACAGTGAAAGATTTTTTCAATCGCTTCAGTAGTTCAGAGCCTATTCAATACAAACTAACAAACAAATTTTCCTCTTTATAATATTAGTATGGATATCTTTAATATATAATATAGTAAGGGAGTAAGGGGAGATCGGAATGCTACCTTCACCGGCCCTATTGTCAACCCCACCTGCACGAGCCGGATGGCGGCGGCGACCAACAGGTTGCCGTGGTGCTCCCTGCTAGAGAACGAACGGGGCAATGGCGACCGAGCAATGGCGGTATAACCATACACACCCGTCAGGCAACCTGTACGGAAGAGGCGTCAGAAACCTTGGGATCAAATACCCCTAAAATGCTGGTGCAGAAGGCAACGGGAAACCACTGCACTAATTCCCACGAGAGTCATGAGCAGGTCGTATCCGACTGATGCATGACCACGACCACTCTGTCAAGAATGTACGAATAGGAAGAATAATATACCATTAAATAGTATAGATATATTATGTGATGTTTAATAGATCGTCTGGACTTACCTATGGACCGAACTGCCGGAAGTGCCGTCGCCTGTCAACAAGGGCGTTTATATTCCCACAGCCAAGAAGAAAGTACTAGGAATGTTCTCGAGTTCCGGCTCGGGGAAAGTTATACTACTTTTTGACGAACAACAGAAGAATACTTGCTGACTCAATGTCAACGGCTCATGAGCTCGGCCCGTTGACTAGAGGCCGTAGGGAGGTTTTCCGCAGCCGACGCGTTGCGGGAGATCTTTCTACTTTTATTCGATTTCCGCACAGCGTTGTTCACAGTCGCTTACCACTTTAACGTGCACCATTACGGGCCCAAAAGCTTCAATTAAAGCTTGCACCAGATCGATATATCCATATCGACGCTTGAAAGGCAAACGTGACTAAGCGACAATAACTGCTTTGTACATAAATGATAGGCAATAAACATATTCGATGCGCAAAAAAATTTTCTAGGTCTATTAAAATCATTTCAATCCTACAGCTAGATTCGTTAAAATAGATTTTTTTTTCAGATATTTCAACTTTAAATTAGTCTACTGTAAAGCTCACGCATTGTCGCTTAGTCACGTTTGCCTTTCAAGCGTCGATATATATCTATTATATTTAACTTCGACTACTTAATTTCCCTAAATATAATCCCGTGTAGTCCGTGTAGATCGTCCCTAATTCGAAGCCGTCGCATTGATTAAATTATAGCAGAATGCTTCATTTGTTTTGAAATGTTTAAGTCTTTTTAATTATTCATATTCTAAAGTCGGAGCGTTTTCTCGAATGATATCGCTATGTGACTACAGCTGCCAAATATGTAATAAATCGACTAGTTATTGTACTATGACTTCTACAATTTTTTATATTCGTTAATTTTTTTGAAGTACGGCTTTGAGATTCGAATGTAATAATATGAAAGAGCCTTTGCATTTAATAAGGTTTATAATTATAAGTTACACATTATTACATTACTGGTCTTCCTTTACGTATTTACAGAGAGCTTTGTGACGCGTGTTTATGTATTTTTAAGTTTTTTTTTTCTTCGAATAAATGATTTTCTTAGTAGTTTTTGGAATGTTGTACATTTTTTTTAAAATACTCATGATCCTGTTACGTTGTGCTGTGTTATGTTTTCTATATATTGTCTATGTGAAACAAACTTGTTTATAATATACGTTAAAAACAATGTATCGTAAAATTACAAACTTAATAAATACTAGTAATCGAATATAATATGTTCAATGTTCTTTGAAATTCGATTGTTTTATTAATAATTGTATGTAGCTTGAATCAGTGCCTTATTTAGAAGTACATATATTTTTTTAATTGAAAATAAATTTCAGAATAGAAAAGAAGTGCGTAATATAATATTTTTTGTAAACTGTTGTTTAATAATTTAGATCGGAATGTAATCCTTTGATTGTAGTTCACAATATCAACTATGTATTTACGATTCGTTTTCAGCTTGTTTATGGATATTTTGTAATAAATATTTAGACAAAATTGGGTATTTTATTTTTAATATATTTAAAAATAGAACAATGATTAAAGAACGTAACTTCGTATACATACCAAAAGTGTAAACTCTCCAACCTAAGCGTTAACAAGTAATATAGTAAGCCATGGAGGCTTCACGTTTAGTCCAGAGGTCTTTTTTGATACTAGCTGACCCGGCAGACTTCGTAGTGCCTCAATCGATAAATAAAAGACCGACGGGGACACATAAAAGGAAAAACAAAATTGTTATTTTATTTCATTCCGAGCATTTTCAAATTTATCGTATCTTTTAAACCTTCTCTGGACTTCCACAAATAATTCAAGACCAAAATTAGCCAAATCGGTTCAGCCGTTCTCGAGTTTTAGCGAGACTAACGAACAGCAATTCATTTTTATATATAGAGATAATGTCTGGCCAGAATATTCGAAGTATCGACCTCAAGCACTTATTTAAATAGTGCCTGAAGTCGATGACAATAGTATAATTGTATTATTTAGGACTGTTATTCAGACAGGAATTTCCGGGATCAAACATGCATATTTAATTTCTACTTCGGCTTGATAATGTGAGTAAATTGAGTGTGATTTTGTTTTAATTTTTTATATATATTATATATTTACTATTTACTAACAATCACGACACGTTAACTGGTCCCGTGTTAAGTTCGTAAAGAACTTGTATTACAGGTACCAGATAACGGAAGTAAATGTAAGATTTTTATTATACACATACATATATTTAATATACATCCATAACCCTGGAAAAGACATTTTATATTTTCATACAAATATCTTCCCTTGGCGGGATTCGAACCCGCGACCCCTTGTGTAGTGACCATGACACCACTACACCAGACGGCCATGAATTATTAATTAGTTAGTTTTTAATCTGCTATTTATCTTTCTCTTATTCTATAATCTCTTATTCTATAATAAGAGAAAGAGATAAGTTACTATTAACTGTTAACGTCTCGATAGATACCTAATAACTTCGATCAACAATAATAATGAGTAGACGAAGATGTTATGTATGTTACTACAGTTACTTAGCTTACCCAAGAACGCGTCTGGGGCTCTTAATTTTCAAACGAACATTGAAATCACACGACAAAGAATTTAACACAATGATAAATTATGTATAGCTCCATCGTAAATCCGTTCCGAACGTGTTACAATTAAACTGAGTAATAATAAACGGTTTATATTCGAACAATAAAACGGATATTCTGGATGATGGCTTACGTCAGTTAAGTCTACAAACGTAATGACATCTTCACTTTACGGACGTTAAAATTTAGAGTCTCGTTTAAGTTAATATTCGTGCTTGAATAGAGCCAACATTGGGGTGAGACCAAAGAAACGTTGCCTTAAAGAGTAATTATTTTATAGACGCGAATAGTAATAATAAAATTAATAATAACTGGGAACAAATCTGGCACGGCCCCTAATTTATGATTCCCTGTGTTAGGGGTATCAGAGACTGTTAAACATATTTATATATATTGAAATATATCCATATATAGATTATAAGCACCCAGACAAAGACCAAACAAACCTCTTCATCACTCAATTTTTGCCCGATGTGAAAGTCGAACCCACGACCCTCGGCGCAATAGTGAGGGCCGCCAACTATTGCACCACCAAGTCAGTCAGGAATAACGCGATCTATTGCTAATGTCGTAGATTAACTGACGAGCTGAGGTTTTTAGCTGCACGAATACCTACTACAGTGTACGCCGATCAGTTTGAAGAGTAACTCGACAGCAGGTAGCAAAGTCCTGTCACTGCCAACAGGTTATCTGTATATACTATGTATCTATTTCTATTTCCCTATATACTATATGCTATATATTTTCTGACTTCGAAAGCAGTTAAAAACCTATCTTGGGACATTATACCTACCTGAATTGCATTGGAATAATGGTTATTCTACCCTTTAAGCCGTAAGACGTGGGGACGTTTGATTTCATTAAACGATGTTATTCCTTCTCTTTAAAATAAATACATAGGTTACCTAAGAAGATGTCGTTTAGTATACACAAAGTTAAAGTCACTTTTTATAAATATTTTTTGATTCTATCAATCAAAATATGCATCCATGGTATCGATGCATCGCTGCCATCGCAACGGTAATTTGTCAATGCCCTCCCTAAATAAATCAGGTGTGCGGGAGCCAATAAACTCTTCAAAGGCATTTTGTACTACCTTAGTACCTAACATACCTACCTAAGGGTATTGAATTTTCTACTAAGAAGTTGTCCATACTTTAGAAAAAGTAGAAGTCTGTCGGGGCAAGTACGGCGGATGACGCAAAACTTCCAATACTAGATCTTGTAGAGACCGTCTGTTGTGTCGTACGAGGTCAAGGGTTGTCGTGTAAGTTCAACGGGGACGTGCAATTCTCCATCATTGTATCTAGTTTCTCACTGCATATCTGCAATAATGCGCGTTTATCGTGGTCCTAGGCAATCAGAGATCTTGACCTTTTTAGGATTAATTTTTCGTTTGGGGCATTGCGTACCTACAGAGTGTAATAAACATGATTACATTTTCATTGTAAATGCCAATGTGGCTCAAAGTCTGTCTGTTGACACAAACCATACCATTGTAGATTAATTGGTAAGAAAAAGTCAAAGTCAAAAGTGCAAAAACAATAAGTGCAATAAAGCACTTAAGCAATAAATAATACGTGCATTTTCAATGCAAAAGTTCAAAATGGGTCATTTGAACCGTTATGGTATGTTTAGTGAATGTAAGGCCTGGAATAATGGAATGTAATGTGCCTCTAACACTAGGAGCAGATTTAGGGACCCCGGTAACCGTACTCGTCGAACTCGATAAAGAGTTCGCTGTGCAACCTAACCCATGAATCAGCTCGCTGAGTTTCTCGCCGGATCTTCTCAGCGGGTCGCGATTCTGATCCGGTAGTAGATTCATTCGCGAAGCAGCTGCTCTTGAGTTGTTAGGTCTCCTTCGGAGGCGCTCGGGCTGCTGTTAACAAATCCCACCCCTCCTGGCTGAGCCTTTGCTCGCCCACCTGTCCTGGTGAAACTGGAAAGGCCTCGGGCCACCAGTAATCCTTCAATGCTAAAAAAAAAGCGCATGTACCTTAACGCGTTCGTCGCGCTGGCGATCCTTCATTTCGTGCGGCATCCACTTATACTTATGTTTACCTTGCCAATTTGATGCAAATGGACCGATACCGTTTTGATGTTAACGTTGAAAGCTGCCGCTGGCTAAGCCGGGATTGAGTATCGTCAGCTTTCTCTATCGCTTTTAATTCTTCGTCGTTGAGTCTAGTTTTCGGACGATCACGGGGTTAGATTTTCGGATCAAAATTTTCACGTCGGAAGCGTTCAAACCAATAATGAATCGTGATTTCGTTAGTAGTGTTCTCTCCGCACGTATCATTAATGTTGTGGGTTGTTTGTGCAGCATTGCTGCCGCGATGGAGCCCATATTCCCGAATTACTGGTATTTTGATCGTTGAAGAAAAATTTACAAATGTATTGGCAAGAAAATACTAATGAATAAAAAAAATTACTAAACCTGAAAATAGATTCCATATATATAAACAAAAGAGTTTAGAATTTATTGCCAGAATTTATTTAAAATGTTCGGTACATGTTGTAAAACAGCAACTTTATAGTTAAAGACTTATTGTAAAAATATTGTCTAATTTGTCTAGAAAAACCGGGGCTCGCTTGATGGTCGTACAGTGGTATAGTCCCATGACCACGACATAGAGCTTCTTACTTTTTAGGCCATAGATCTATAAATAATAGTTGATTTCTTTGATGATAGTGATAGTTATCATTTGGAATTGACCAAATTGATGACTAGGCATCGAGTAAGATCTCACAAATGGTTTGAAACACAAGCATGGATTGAATTATTTATAATCGACTTAATAAAAGGTACATGGTATATGTATATAAGTGGGTGGGTATATTAACGCTATTTCCGAAGAAATTTCGATTGTCACAAAGTTTGAAAAATTTATGTTTAAAACTAACTTTTAAAACGAGAACGACAGATTAACATAAATTTGTTATAAATCATATTCGATGGTAAATCCATAACGAGTTCAGCTTGTTAATGACCCTGTATAGCTGTTGTCTTGAATTTACGAGTTTTGTTAAGGAAACGCGTAAGACGATAATGTAAGTAAATTGCACAAAAGAGCTGATATCTTTTATTGTCTAGAAAGGTCTTTTCTTTAATAGTCTATTTGCTAAGTACTGATCGAATATCACATATATTTCTAAAGACGTTTGAACTAATGAGGCATAATGTAAAGTTAGTTAATTGACGAAAGAAGATATTTTCTTTTTTTCGTGCCTTATTTAAAATAGTTACAACGCTTCTTCATTTACACTCAGACCGCACGATCGAAAAAGACTAGCACTCGTTACATGACTCTAAATTTAAGGTTATGTGGTACGATAGCAAAAAAAATTTGTCAATTTTATATAGGTATAGTGCATAAAAATTTGCAAACTTTCAACGTAAAAATGCTTTCATTCGACCCGCTGTATTTTAATTTGAAACTACAAACTTGCATTTGCATAAATTCCAACAACAAAACCTATTTACAAAGCATAGTCCGCAACAAACAGGAAATTTCCATTAGAATGCGTATTGAAAATCGACGAACCCGCTATTTTAATACGCAAATGATGATAATATTGGAAAACTAGTGTTGAGCAGATGTCTAAACTTTAATCTGAAGCAAAACATAAAATCTTGTATGTGAAAGTAGGGTTAATGAGATAATTCTCGCCATATTCATATCGGCTCATCTATATCTATACTAATATTATAAAGAGGAAAGATTTGTTTGTTTGTTTGTTTCGAATAGGCTCCGAAACTACTGGACCGATTTGAAAAATTATTTTTCCATTAGAAGCCGACATTGTCCCTGATGAACATAGGCTACTTTTTATATATTTTTTTTGGTTTCATGTGTGTTTTAATGTTTCCGAAGCGAAGCGAGGGCGGGTAGCTAGTATATTATATATCGGATGGTTTCAAATATTTTCGACGAAAAACAGTTTGATATCTAGTTTTTAAAATGAGAGAATTCATCGCTATGCACTATTTTGAGTTGAGTCAAGATTTAATTTATTTTTTCAATGCGATTTCATTGGGAGCTACTACTAAAGCAAGGTTATTGGAAATATCCTAGTTTGTCTATGGTCTTGCTTGGGCTAGGCGTAGGGTTTAGTTATTTAGTCTTGTATCACGGTATCCGGTTTCGAATCAATATCTTTACTTAAATGATAAAAATGTATATAATAATATGGATGAAGAAAGCATAATACGAATATTTTTTATTATGTTGTTGTTTTTTATTATGTTTATTATTGTATGTTCTGCAGTTCATGCCTACAATTTCCGAGTTCTACATTATTTATGACTGTTTACCGTCTGTGTAACTACTCAGTATGTCGCAATGCGTGACCGAAGTATACTCAACTCAATGATCAATGCAAGAGTTCGCTATGCAGCAATTTCGGTGCTAATGATCGGATCGCGTATACCGAACTGTGTCTATCTTTTGCATAATCAAGTCCACTGAACATCCCCCTAACGCATTTAGGTTTCAATTCCCCAATGAACTAAAACTGATTTTGAATGTGGTTTCTTTATTGTTCAGTTAAAACATGAATTATTTCATTTTACTTTTTGTATTAATTATTGTTAGTTTAAGAATTAACAGAACATTAAACTTTTTGTTTAAATAGATACAATCAATTGAATCAATTAAGTAATTTATGTGTATATCTCGGGAACATACTCTAGTCTCTAGGTTTCGTCATGACGTGCTTCCTACCCTTCTCAACTTTTGCGATTGAATTTTTAAACATATCTCACAATTAAAACCTCACTGCATCCCAGAGTCCTAAGGAATATCTCTTGCAAAGTTTAAATATCTTAGCAACATAAATGGTTACATGTTTAAGCCGTGAGCGATCATCGATCAGTTTGAAAGGTAAGAAAATTGGTAGTGTAATTAATATAAGTTTGACGTCGATTCTGTCTGTATTAATTCACATACCATAGTAGTGTCTAAGGTCTCAAGTGGCCACTTTTAATTAGTTGTTTTGCGGATCAGTTCTCTAATCTCTTTTATTTTTACAAAACGATTCACTTTTATTACAAAAGCCATTTGGACATGTGGATACAATGAAGAATTTTTTATTCTTATAGTAAAAGTTTCATTTTCATGCCATCTCGATGTACATTCCGACGTCAATCTGAAATTTAACATGAAAATTGTGGACAATGTATTCAATATAGTTTTCCTTAGCTTTATATGTCATCTTTGTAGAAATTAAATACTAATAAAGATAATATTGTATAATACTGATTGTTAGATTTCTAAAGTATTTAACAAGACATTAAACTTTATTCCGAAGTCAATCTGAAATTTAAGAGTTATCCGAAAAGATAGGAAACGATGTGATAAGTATAGACAGTAAATTTAATCGAATTTTCTTTTACTCTTAATCTTGATAGATGTTAAATACCGATAAAGAAAATTATGTAATACTGATTGTTAGATAGAAGTATAATATAATTTCATTCATTTAACGAGGTCTGGCACACAAGAGGATCGCTTGAAGGGTGCCCTCAACTTTACTCCGCTCGATTCTTTGTTCAAATTTCCTCTCTGTGGACGTTCTATTACCTACCTATGTCCTTCCCAAAAAGGAATGAGATAAAAGGAAGCTTGATATGATTTTACTCCTATCAGATTATGTTTGTGAAGCTATAATGGTATTTTGTACACCTGCTTCTTTTAATATACTCGTACTTACGGAGATATTTCGTATTTGAATATTAATTTAGTTTTCGGAAGATTATGTTGATAAATTTCTATTTAAAGAAATTAGGGTATGATATTAAGTCTCTAATCTCATCAAAAGGAGTAGACAGAAAGCCAATATCTACTGGACGCTGTGGTTTAATAAATTTTATTTGTTTATTCTTTTAATAATATCGATGGAGACCGATTGATTATTCCATAGACAACAGCAGCGTGGTATCGACAGTCATGGGAAAATTTTAACACTCTTATCATCGGTGACTTAACCACGTTTAATACTTTGATATGATAAATAAATTACTATGAAGAAATGTCTTAATTAATGTTTCTAATACTTTTTTACTTGCCATTTTACAATCTTAGTTGATGTTACAATCAGGAAAAAGCTCAATAATTGTTAACAAAATTAAATGCAGATTAATTTAAATACAGTTCATAAACAGATTATTTCAAAAATTACAATCGATTTTAAAATGCAAGAACAAAATCGACAGAATCTGACAACTCTAGTATTTAAGTAAAGAGTTTTGGTTCGTTTTGTAAAGGATCAGACTATGCTAGCTTTATTTACGTAATTAAACAATACTGTAGATGAATTAAGTACAGAGCTACGATAATAGGGTAACAGCAGGTGGCCGCGTCTGCTCCTCTAGTGCAATAGTAATGTATAGAAATAGTTTTGTTATCTGTTGTTTGCATTTTTGAAACATCTATTTCTAGAAAAGGACTGGTTATTTGTGTTTTGTATCGTATGGGGAATATTCTGAAGAATTGGGATATAATCACGTCATATTGGAAACGTTGCGCTTATCGACAATTACTTTGCATAGATCATTCGTTTCATGTATCATGCGACACTTGAATCGATTCCATGATAGTTCACGAGTTGCATGACACATCCTTCTTCGAGTTGAGTTTTGAAACGAGAAATGACAATGGCAAAGGCTTGACTGAGCTTTTAGTATTGCTTATAACCATGAGAGACACTAAACGCTGACTATCAAACGGACCGAATAATTATTTACCTTTGAAAGCAATAAAAAGAGCTTAGCAATAATCCGCGCCTATTATCTTGTTTTGAAATTGTCGTGGCCTAAAGGATAAGACTTCCGGTGCATTCGTGTTGAGCGATGCACCGATGTTCGAATCTCGCAGGTGGGTACCAAATAGTAATGAAAATTCTAATGAAATATGTACTTAACAAATGTTCACGATTTACTTCCATGGTGAAGGAATAGCATCGTGTAATAAAATCAAACCCGCAAATTATGATTTGCGTAATTACTGGTGGTAGGACCTCTTGTGAGTCCGCGCGGGTAGGTACCACCGCCCTGCTTATTTCTGCCGTGAAGCAGTAATGCGTTTCGGTTTGAAGGGTGGGGCAGCCGTTGTAACTATACTTGAGACCTTAGAACTTATATCTCAAGGTGGGTGGCGCATTTACGTTGTAGATGTCTATGGGCTCCAGTAACCACTTAACACCAGGTGGGCTGTGAGCTCGTCCACCCATCTAAGCTATAAAAAAGAAAAATTAAGAACATATTATAATTGTAATTCCCAATAATATTTCACTTGTATTCGAGCCTGAGGCTAGACAGATTGGGCGAAAACTATTTTCTTTGTTAAGTTATATTAGTGAAGACGTTTCTCTTTGGTCAAACGGGATTGTCTGCAAAGCAAATTTACAAAGACTTTAGCTAATTAAAATCATTGTTTTTATTACGGATTCCCTCTATGAGCAGTGCGTAGTAGTGCAAATTAATATTAATTAAGATTTTCAGATAAAATACTATGAAAAGAAGACGGGAAGTTTAAAGTCATAGTTAGTAAGAATAGTAAGAGGGAGTTAGTAAAATTGAGGTACAAAGTTGTGCGTGTTCATTGAAAACTCATATCTATTGGCTAATACTTTCGACTTGATTTTGAGGTCACGGAACTGACGGAACTCATGAAAACTCTATTAAATTAAACTATTGGCTAATACCTTCGACTTACTCGATTTTGAGGTCACGGAACTTATTAAAGGTTATTATTAAAGGTTAATTTAAAGATTTCCAAATTTACAGATTTCCAAATCTTGAAATTAACCTTTTTTTTTATTAATTCTGTATTTAACTTAAATTTATATCTACTGTTTAATTTAAGAACGTAATCAAGAGTCTGGATGCAAATTTTGTAGAAACTCATTTGTCATTTCAGGTTGTTGATGAACTTCGTTTGAAATAAAAATGATGACTCCGAGATTAAGAATATAAATTTTTCAAATTACGCTTCACAAACGGGTTATTTAATTACGCTCGTATTAAAAATGGGATACTTTACAAGTGTTTCTTTTTCTTTTGGTCAAATGAGCATATATGTTTCAGATACAAAGGGATACCGAAGCTTGGGCTCTGAAAGACATAATAACTTCAATCTCCCCACCTGGAACACATGACTGCTTCATAAAAGAAATAGACCCAGATACCTATTCATTATTATACGTCCTGCTACCAGTAAATGCCATCGGAGATCGCAATAAGCAGAGAAAGCTACTACTCATTTTCTACAGAATCTCTTTATCGCCTTTTAGGACACCTACGGAAAGGATGAGCGTTATTCGAAGTCGATATCACACAGTCAAAGTATTGTTAAAATGTAGTTTGAATTTAAAGTTTACTGGTGCTAAGGTGTCTTGTTGGTCTCCCTCTGTCTGTAGCAAAGCAAGAATGCGTTCGTGTGAGTTTGTGTGTAAGTATGAGTTTCGATTGTATTCGATTCTTTATTAATCAAATTAAGAACAGGTAGATTTACAAATATAACACATATTTTAGCATATATTTTTGATTGCATAGACGGGTGGACGAGCTCACAGCCCACCTGGTGTTAAGTGGTTACCGGAGCCCATAGACATCTACAACGTAAATACCGCCACCCACCTTGAGTTATGAGGTCTCAGTATAGTTACAACGCTGCCCCACCCTTCAAGTGCGGAATCACAAAACGTCCTACCACCAGTACATAAATACACGAACATAAATATATAAAATTTATGTTTGTTATTCGTGTACCCATTTACTTTAGATAGTAACAATTATTAAGTAGAAATGAGACATCGCGGGAAGGCTGGCAGATTTGAAACATCGGTATTATTTTGTACAGGTATAGAAAATAAAGGATAGTTCACGACAAGAAATTCATGTGGCATAAGGAAAAATAAATATTAATATTAAGAAATAGTCGCTTGCGCATGGCGTCGCCTCACTGTATACACTACTGCATGTAGACTGTATATATGTATATATTCTATAAAATAGCGTGGCGACGCGTCGCCACGCCAGCAATCGGTTTCACATGCGGCTATCGATGTTTCACATCAAAAAGTAAAAATACTTAGTCGCATCACATGATGATTACACCGAACCATCATGACTAATTCATATATACCTTTACATCAACTAAATCGACAGGATTAATAAAAATAGATCAGTTTTCTATTTTCCACTTGTAATATTAAACAGCGGTTCCATTCAAGGCACATCGCATAATTTTACTGCGGCAACATTTGGCCTCAGTTGCCTCTCCTCACATATTGCCATATGCCTGCGTACGCTCTCGCATTGTCAAATACAAGGTTTCATTTATTCGGAATTTATATGTAGAATTTATATGTTAGTCACATTTCATTCGAAATCACCGTTTTGCTCATTTAGTAACGTGAAAAATATGCAATTTAATTGTAGTACATTTAAAATTAAGATAGAAAATGATCTGTCGGGTCGTTTCAGAAATTGCAACTTTAAAACACGTTAGTAGCGTAAAGTAATATTTTTATTTAAATTTAATTTTTATAAATTTTGAAGCAAAACGAGTGTCTGTTTTCTAGTTCAAAGCCAATGTAAATACACGTAACACTTACTTTAACTCTTTTGCAAATAAATCAGTGCAAGTTTTCAAAGGGAAACCTATTATGAAGCTATTTTCAATCTATAAACTATAAAAACTACTATAAACTTATGTCCTATCGTAAATGAATAACTATATTAACTAAGCATGGGGATTTATCATTGTTTTCTTACTCCTATCGTGATCCTTTTTTTCCCTACTTGAGCTGATAGCCTTGGGGGCTATGTCAGGGTAACCTAAGAAGTAGGTAAGCTCACGGGGCTCAAGCCTGACGACGTTGCTAACACTAACCCTAGCAAGAGCAGTGCTTCGCAGAATCTACCGCCGGATCGGAAATGCGACCCACTGAGACGATTCGGCGAGAAACTCACTGGGCTGTGTCTGTGAGTTAATATACTCGTCGAGCCCTTTGTCCCAAGCAACGGGTTCGACAAGTACATTGACCGGTGCTTGAGGTACCTAAAAGCACCGTTAGTGGATCGGGAGGATTCGAAATGACGTGCTTAAGGCGATGTCGACTGTTAACCATTCGGTCCGCAGGATCGGGATTCGTGCTCCTCGAGTCCGAGGGTCATGACCTCCTCCATCCATGGCTTTCGTCCTTACGACGCTATGCCAGCTCATCCTGTCTTCGGATATTCGGAGAGCTTTGTAGACTTGTCATTGAGTTCATATTTCGGTAGTCTACGTTGCGAAGAGATCCAGTGCACGCAAAGCTTCTCTCAAGCTTTTAAACCCCGCCAGGGTTTATTTTTATTTTTTACGATGAAAAAATAGTTGATAGGCAACATTCAATTATAGTTTCGATTGTAACCGAAATGGTCCAACTTTTACTTCAGTTTCAAATCGATTTTTGATATGATGCCAATGTAATGTAATAAAGAATCATTATTACTACCTTATTACTATTATTACAGATATACATTTTTAATAACTGGAAACTTAAATTATCGATATTATAAAATGAAATAAGAACAAATAAAACGAATTCTATGTAACCAAATAAATAATCTCGAATACTTTAACAATTAAACGGTATAAGTCACACACGGTCGCCTGGCCCTAAACTAGGATTCCTTGTACTATAGGAATCAGAGACTGATATCTTCTTCTATATCGTTCCCTCATTACTGAGGATTGCGACCACAGTGGACGTACTTCCAATGTGCTCGATCATGGGTGGCATGGACTGCATGATAGAATCCCGTAGAGACTGATATACATCATGTTTAAATATACATATCACTCAGATAAAGAGCAAACAAATTGTCGCACGAACGTTTGTCTTATGCCGCAATAATTGAAATTTGAAATGAAAAATATGTAAATTCCGTAGCAAAGTAAACGTTAACTGCGTAACTGGCTTCAACTAGTAGTTAATAAAATAACTGTCAAGTTAAATATACATCTGGCGTGTCGCAAGCAGATCGATGCAGGAGTCCGCGCTTTACTGCACATTCTTGTTAATAAGCAAGACAGGTCCTGTCGCGGCTAAAGCAGTTTAATTAATATTTATTACAGGAAATCGTTGAAGCCTTCGAAAATTTTTATTGTTTACCGTGTTATTTTAAATAAACAAGTTTACAGGCTGACTGGTTAATGGGTATAGACATCGCAAGGTTAATGGCGCTTTCGTCTTGCCACATGAGGTCGATATCTTGAATGTATTTTGGCCTATTTGCACACTTGAAATTTTTTGGTGGGTAACCACGAAAATTATCTCCGACGACGCAATACTCGTGATATCAGGCTGTTTGGACAACATTTAATCGTCAGTCGTTACGTATCCGCAAAATAAAGAATGCATTTATTTCAATTTCCCTTTTGCCCAAATTCAAATCTAGTCACATAACAGATTGAGGTTTATCGAAAGTATACATACAATACGTATGTTCATTTGTATTCATACGACATTTTGAAATGAAATCTGGTGTTTACGAATTAAGCTCACGTTTAATATTTGTAAAACAATAAATTCAGAGGTTGTTGCATATTTTTAGGTCGGATTATCTTAATCATAATAGTTTGACCAGCTGGTGAATACCAGAAGATCCACGTCCACGTTAAACTATTTCTGGCAGTTTTAATTCTTAAGAATCGATTTCATTTACAGTGGATTTCACGATGAGCAGTGAAAGCCAGCTTTAAAATAAGCTCCTTTTTGAAATATAACAATAGACTTTAACTCGTAACGATTACATACCAAATTTAATTGCTACGCCCTATTTAGTATCTCGTGCATTAAGGTACAATATTTCACATTAAAATAGTATTTCGTAACATAGTTAAATACAAAGTAGTACATGTAGTCGTCGTGGCCTAACGGATAAGACGTCCGGTGTATTCGTGTTGAAGCGATGCACCGGTGTTCGAATCCCGCATGCGGGTACCAATTTTTCTAATGAAATACGTACTCAACAAATGTTGACGATTGACTTCCACGGTGAAGGAATAACATCGTGTAATAAAAATGAAACCCGCAAAATTATAATTTGCGTAATTACTGGTGGTAGGACCTCTTGTGAGTCCGCACGGGTGGGTACCACCGCCCTGCCTATTTCTGCCGTGAAGCAGTAATGCGTTTCGGTTTGAAGGGTGGGGCAGCCGTTGTAACTATACTTGAGACCTTAGAACTTGTATCTCAAGGTGGGTGGCGCATTTACGTTGTGGATGTCTATGGGCTCCAGTAACCACTTAACACCAGGTGGGCTGTGAGCTCGTCCACCCATCTAAGCAATAAAAAAAATAAAAAAAAAACTGACAATAAGCGGCACATATATTTATATAGTATTATATAATTTCTCGAATCAATGTAAATAAGGATGATTTTCAATATTACAAGCGCAGTATTAGTCTATTTAACCCATTTGTCGCATCGTTGGATTTGAATATACCATATGTCTTGGTAAATGTAAAGTCTTGTGTGTCTATGTGTAAAGTATTATCCTTCAAGCCATGACAACTTCTCTTATTGTCATGGAATTTATCTATCTTGCGTGGCGTGGCAATGAGACTGGCGAAAGAATTTGAAACTTTTTCGTACTTAACTTCCTCCTTAATTTTTATTTTTATTTTTTTATTGCTTAGATGGATGGACGAGCTTACAGCCCGCCTGATTTTAAGTGGTTACTGGAGCCCATAGACATCTATAACGTAACCGCGCCACCCACCTTGAGATATAAGTTCTGAGGTCTCAGTATAGTTATCGGTGATAGGGCATACGTTCTAACAATTAACTATTTTCATTAAAACTATTTTCACTTCAACACGTTATTGCTGAAAAGATTCGGCGCCACGGTCTCTGGGCGTTGTGTAAACCTTTTCGCATTTCAATTTAATGTTGTACTGCCCACCCACGGGGTATTAATCTAAACGATTATACAAATATTAACGACGCATTATCATTCAGCGTTGAAAGGTTATTTCACTAATAGTCGAGTATTCTGTATTTATCGTACATTTCACGTTATGTTTTAATGTACTGAACGTTGATTCCTGGAGAGGAAGCGATGTATTGAATAACTAGCAATATTTCGTAATGTCGTGTGTACACCGTGTATACCGTGATTTTATGGTCTTATGAAAGTGGTCATAAAGGCACTGTTTTATGTTTTGAAACGATATGTTACTGAGTAAATAGCATATTGGGATTTAGATCTGACGTAAATATTAAGATACCAATAACGAGCTAACAAAGAAATATTCTGTATTTCAATCATTGTATTTTATTATTTTGTTTATTATTTATTTAAACTGCTTTTTAATTGTAATTTATTTGACGTACTATTTTTTTTTCACAAACATGTGTAAAAACGAATTTCCTTAGCTTAGAACCTCATCTACTGAGAATTTCATATTACCGATAAAGGAATACCTAAAGGGTGCACATAGTTTTTTTTTTATTGCTTAGATAGGTGGACGAGCTCACAGCCCACCTGGTGTTAAGTGGTTACTGGAACCCATAGACATCCACAACGTAAATGCGCCACCCACCTTGAGATATAAGATCTAAAATCTCAAGTAAGTTACAACGGCTGCCCCATCCTTCAAACCGAAACGCATTACTGCTTCACGGCAGAAATAGGCAGGGTGGTGGTACCCACCCGCGCGGACTCACAAGAGGTCCTACCACCAGTAAAGTTACACAATCACAGTACATTAAATTAAAGGAACAGAAAATTTAAGTAAAAGTTCGATTGGAGTTTCTTTGATTCCATAGCAATACATTAATTTGCATCTCTTCTCATTTTTTAATAATCTTATATACACACATATTAACTCCGCCATTGCCGGTTCCAAGCACGGATGCAAAAGGCGATCTCGTAGTGGTTTTCAGTGGCCGCGAAGGACTAAATCCCTTCTAAAAAGACTGACATGGAAGGACGTGGGAACCCACCATGATTATATCCCAAGAAAACCACGCTATGATTGATGTCGACCTTCAGTATTGAGGAAACCGAAGCAAGAAGAAGAATACACAAGAAATAATTTGTGATAATTTTCAATGTAGCATCAAGATTTCAAATAAATATCTTTTTACACTTTGACCTCTCACATTAAAATATCGTAATATCATAACTATATTTCAACATGAACTTATTCCACATTTGAGCATTCTGTTTATTTTAAGTTACCTCTAACGAATACACGAACTTAAGGAAAGCACAAAGTGTTCTCTGCGTAACGGAAAACCGTTTTAAAAATAAACAATATCAGCGAGGAAGCTTACATTATCTTTTATTCTTACTCTTGAAGCATCGATCGTGTTACGAGAGATTTTACATACCTACTACGTTCAATGAATGTTCATTCAGCTGTTAAGAAAGATAAACTACGCTTACTCGACATAGTTCAAAGAAAATGAATCTTAACTGTTAAATAATATGGTTGTGTTGTAACAAGAACATTGGCGGAGAAAATTGATTTTGAGACCCTCATTGAATTTAAAGTGTATTTATAATGGACTTCTTCTTCATTTATACATTGTAGATATTATGGTTTAAACCTCTATATGCTGTGTATGTTATAATTTAAATAGCGCTCGTTTTTTGGTTCATTGCAAAACAAAATCAATCAATTTCCCTAACGTTTTCCGGGTGTAAAGTAATTTTATTGATTTTAAAGCACACGAGATGAATACGTGAGCTTGCTGCGACATGATATCCTAAATATCGTAACCCGCATCGATGTCTTATTATATTGCTGAATCCTTCCAAACCAGAATATGTGACTGTTTCGCCCTGAGAAATGTGTCCGAATACATTAAAACCTACAAAAAACATTAAAAGGACATATCGGACGGCAAAATAACATAAAATGTATTTATTAATCTTTTTGTGGAAAGTGTGCGAAAGAAATATCACTAACATGAATGGTTAATGGATACCTAATAAAGATAAATAAAATCCATTACGGTCAGGTGAAAGGACGTGACGAATATAGTTACTGATACCTGATTTACGGGGGGCGCGTTTTCCGTGACAGCCTCATTACTTTCTGTTGCGTGCTAGTTAAACTATACGATATCTATCCGATACGATTAGGTTAATTATGAAAATATGCTTTAACAAATTATTAGTTAAAAATATTTACAAGTCTGTTTACAAATACAAAAAATAATAAAACAAGTTACATATATTTACAAATCTGACGTTACAAAGATGACACAGTATGTTATACTTTATACAAATACTATTTTACCTTTATGATTTCAGTAATATATTATTAATCGTGAATGTTTAACATTTTCACAATTTTCTTAAAAACAAACTCTTGTGTTGTAAAAGTCTCGTAACTATGTTGTGACTTGTGAATGATTTCGATTCCAATCACCCTTCTATCTATTGGATAGTACAATTTGTTTTTTCCGACAAAAGATAGTTCAAGTGTAATATTCTAGAGAAAGAATATCTTTTCAAGACATACAAAATCTCAATCTAGTAGTATTAGTATGAATTGGATATGAAAAAGCAATTAACCTGAATAATGGATTGGGATTGTTATGAGTATGGTCTGGTAATACGCTAAAGGACCATTCCAAAACCCAACATGAAGTAATACCTCAGTTTGGCTGTACCCCTGGCAATGTTAATATCCACGACTCACATTGACTAGTTACCATTACGAGGTTTTTATACTAGTCTCCTTACAATGCCAATAAGAAACACTAAAAAGTTTCTAAGTGAAAGTTACACCAAAAGACTTTGGAGAAATCAGCTAAAACATTTGCAGCAAGGCCCTTGTATTAATAGCTTTTGTGAAGACATATTGGGAAGCACCTACCTAAAATGTGCCTGGCTTTTGTCGAATTCTGCTTGTTTTGCATGGAAGAAGTGGGGGCTGTGGGGGACAGTGCGGGACAACTAAACAAATAAAAGTTTTAATGTTAATCATATATTTTATCGTTACAACTCTTATAGGTGTGTAGGATATTATATTAGGTAGAATGATTTAAATTAAATTAAATTAATAATTTTGTGCAGCGACCGGCGCGTGCGCTTTATTCAAATTTTTTTTTCGACCCTCCGTATTTTTATGAATCCTGCGCAGGCGTCGGTCTCACGGCGTTGTTCGACACTTTAGGGTTCCGCTTAGCGTGCGAGGATTAATTATTTTACTTCGGTTCCGCACGTTACAAAGTTCTTTTTCAATAGTTACTCAGACATCTTAATCCGGGTAGGAATCGCCCAAGACATCTATAAGTTTCTATTTTCGGACATTATAGCAGGAGTTACAGTTGTGAGTGCGCGTGAGTAGGAACCACCACCCCGCCTATTTCTGTCGTGAAAGCCGTTGTAACTATACTTGAGACCTTAGAATTTATATCTCAAGGTGGATGACGCATTTACGTCGTAGATGTCCATGGGCTCCAGTAACCAATTAACACCAGGTGGACTGTGAGCTCGTCCACCCATCTCAGTAATAAAAGCATTTGAAGTTGTGGAGTAGAGTACAAGAGACTGACACAAAATACCCCGAGAGCCGAAGAAAATATTCCAAAATTAGAAGAAGAAGAAGACAGCTGGACTGGAGGAAATTAAAGTGTACCATTGTTTGCCATCTGATCACGGAACCCTAAAATATTGAGTGACAAATTAGTTAAATATTTGACACCGCACTAATTGCGGTGCTTGACGCAAAATACGTCACAAAAGATTCCCATTTGTGTAAATATTCTCGCGTGTGATTAATTACAGCTATTAATGTCATTTAAACAACGAAGTTCAACTGTTAAAATGTAATTATTGTTTTTTTGTTTGCATCGATGTATGATATGGTTGACGTGTAATCGAGCTTTTTTTTATTGCCCTTGTAGGCAGACGAGCATAGAGCCCACCTGATGGTGAATGGTTACCGTCGCCCATGGAGTTCAGCAATGCCAGGGGCTGAGCCAAGCCGCTGCCTACCGCAAAAGCGGCTGAAAATCCTACTGAAAATCCTTTATAAATAATTAAACTTAAATTAAAAATATCGTAATCAAATCTATCGGTTTATCGGAGTTCTTGTCCGCCCTAACGGCGCACCTTGTGCTAAGTGGTTACAGGACCCATAGATACTGGTAATGGTGTGGTTTTAAGCTCGCCTTAGTAGGTACCGCCAAAACCACCTATTTTCTGCCTTAAAGAAGTAATGCGCGTCGGTTTGAAGGGTGAGGCAGTCGTTTTACTGTAAACTGAGATTTTAAAACTCATGTTTCAGGTTGGATGTCATCATTTACGTTGTTGATGTCTATGATGAAACAACCCCACGTGCATGTCGCTATCCACCCCGGGACAAGAAGATGGAGACTCATTTGAATTGTCTGTCCCAACTTTCAAACCAGAACGAATGTCAAACCAGAGATGGGCAAAATGGTAGTACTTAGTCTTGCGGGTTTATAATACGTCCTGCCCATTCTTCTTCTTCTTCTCAGTCGTGTCACTCTTGACAGAGTGGTCGTGATCGTCATGTAGTGTTGGAAGGGGCAGACTTGATGCGTCTCACTGTCCTGCCCATAGTAAAGTGTAAAATATTTAATATATTTGATTTTCATTGCTCTAGGCGAGCATCAAAGCTCTCGGCTCACCTGGTGTAGCGATTATCAGTTACCAAACTTAAATATCGTCTAACTCCGGGAATGAGATCGTAATATGAATAGCTTTGCGAACGACTTAGTTATTATAATCATCGAATCCAACGTTTGCGGGTAATACGTCTCGTGTATTTGATTTATTTCTTACAATTCAATACGAACCGTTCGTATTGAATGTTGAGGCGATGCTGAGGATATCCTGCGGTAGGTACCACCTTTCCATGTTTTTATCGATTTATAAATGCAGACGCGGCTCACGGTGTGTAAAGCGGTTAAGAGAGTCCAAAATGATGAAAGCCGAACTCATAATAGTATTTTGTTTTTCAATTTAGAAAACCTCATATCCGTTGGCTGGTCCTATTTGTTGATTAATAGGATTTTTTGCTGATTCGACCGCAGCATACCATGGTGGCCCATTCCTTCTGACCTATGTTCTAAGCCTGTACGGAAATAAGATGTATCCCATAGTTACATAAGGAGCATCTGATATTAAAAATAAAAGATAAATGTAAATTAATTTGCCATGTGTACATGATAACAGATATATTTACAGTTTCACATGCATAAGAACAAATGGCCCACTTAAAGCAATGCGAAGGGCAAAGAAAAAATGCCTACTGAAGACTGCAGAAGACTCTTTAACTTAACTACGAGTATTACTTATTTCCACTATTACATATGACTGTTTACAACAAATCTGACACCACACTTCATAATGACAAAAATGACACCACACATGCATCATCCGAGCAAGAACTAGCCCAACTCTTTGCTAGGGTGGCGGAGGAGAGTGAATTAGTTGGCCTAACCATTAATAAGGGGAAGACCAAAGTATTGATGGTGGACAGACCCGGTATGCTTATTCGCTCTAATGAACTTCATGACTTGGAATTTGTTGACCAGTTCGTTTATCTTGGCTCTCTTCTTTGTGGCGAGGGTGGCAGCGAAAAGGAGATAGCTAGAAGAACCCAAATGTCCAAAGGAGCTATGACTAAGCTCACTAGGATATGGAAAGACCGCAGTATATCCCGCAAAACCAAAGTGAGGATGGTACGTACATTGGTCTTCTCAATTTTTCTTTATGGCGCCGAATCCTGAACGATAAGACGAAGTGAGAGGGCAAAGATCGACGCTTTTGAAATGTGGTGTTGGAGACGGATGTTGCGAATTTCATGGACAGCACGCCAGACCACCGGAGCTCGGTATTGCCACAAGGCTGTCAGCTATCTGCTTCCAACGTATTCTCGCGTACTTCGGCAACATCACTCGTAGACGCCCCGATAACTTGGAGAAGCTGATGGTAGTTGGTTAGGTTGACGGGAGAAGATCACGCGGACGCTCAACTACCCGCTGGTCTGATCTGGTTAAGACGCTTACCGGCCTGCCAATAACCAAGGCTATAAAGACCGCCGAGGACAGGAAGACGTGGGGAAGCATTGTGCATCGAGTGGTCCACATTTCAGATTAGACACGACCTTCAGCAATGAAGAGACCGACTCAGAAGAAGAAAACCACAAATCTGGGTCCTTAAAACAAACTCAGAAATGAATAGACCGGCTAGTAAGTTATGGTACATTAAAATAATGCAAAATGAAAATGCAAAATGAAAATGAAAAACAAAAAATTACAGACAAATTAAATTTTATTCCAAAAGCGGTTGCTTTCAGAAAGTCATTTATTGGTCAAAAGTTACAGTGTGTATAAACCTTTAATTGACATAAAATTGAAAATGTGTATAAAATATATATCTCTAAATTAAAATTTACAAAGTAAAAGAACATAACATATTTAAGTGACTTATGAGTATTTTTGCTTTTATTATAACTTGAACGAAATTCGGATTTGAATTCATAATGGTAGCGGTATTTCCTGATTCTCTCAATGAGAACGTATTTCTTAAAGCGAGCCTCCGTAATCCGACGTCTGTACGGTATCGTTTCAAATTCTATACGCCTGAACACCTGTATCCGCATTACAGAGTTTTCTTTAATTCAGAAATCTGTTATTGTATTCAATTACACGAATTATACTATCACATCTGTGTTGGATCTTTTACGGCTGTCTGAAATTCACGGTCCTCCTGGATTCAAATGGTTTCCCAAGCCGATTGATAGCAATTTTTTTTTATTGCCCTTGTAGGCAGACGATGGCCAAAGCTGCGATGAGCAAGCTTACACGTATTTGGCAGTACAGAAAAGTCTCCAATGCTACCAAGATGAGACTAGTCCGGACGTTGGTTTTCTCGATTTTCCTCTATGGTGCAGAGTCGTGGACGATTCGAACAACAGAGCGGAAAAAAATAGAAGTGTTCGAGATGTGGTGTTGGCGAAGAATGCTCCGCATACCCTGGACCGCCAAGAGAACAAACAAATCTGTCCTCGAGCAACTTCGCATAGAAACGAGACTGTCGACGATTTGCTACCAGAAGGTTCTTGGTTACTTTGGTCATATTGCTCGGCGGCCACCAGACAACCTTGAAAGATTGATTGTGGTGGGCAAGGTAGAAAGGACAAGACCCACCGGCCGGCCACCAAACCGTTGGTCGGATCTGATAACTGCGCTCACTGGACTCTCTGTTGCGAATGCCCTGAGAGAAGCCGAAAACCGAAGCAAATGGAAGCTGAGGGTACAAAGAGCCACGAAGGGCTTGCAAGGACACGACCTTCAGCAATGAAGTATTCGACTAAGAAGAAGAAGGCAGACGAGCATACGGCCCACCTGATGGTGAGTAGTTACCGTCGCCCATGTACTTCAGCAATGCCAGGGGCAGAGCCAAGCCGCTACCTAACGCTGATCTACCGCTACCTAGCGTAATGCCGACACTCACATGGCGTCTATGTTTTTATCATGGTATAACGACTGTCGCACTGTTAAATACGGAACGAATGACAGACTCGCAGCAGAAATAGGCAGGTTGAGGGATTAGCGTAATTATTGGTGGTAGGACCTCGCGTGAGTCCGCATGGGTAGGTACCACCACCCCGCCTATTTCTGCCGTGAAGCAGTAATGCGTTTCGGTTTGATTGAAGGGTGGGGCAGCTGTTGTAACTTTACTGAGACCTTAGAACTCATATCTCAAGGTGGGTGGCAGCATTTACGTTGTAGATGTCTATGGGTTCCAGTAACTTCTTAACGCCAAGTGGGCTGTGAGCTCGTCCCCCATGTAAACAGTAAAAAATAATATAATTTTAAATAACGAATACGATTTTTATATTAATCACACGATGTTTTTAATTTATTCATCGCAGAAGCCATTCGTGAAATCCTGTTAAATATTTTACGTTGGGTATGTATGTAATTAGAAAAAACTGGAACCTCCCTGCTAGATTTGCATAGCGGAATAATTGCTTCAGTCGATGCGAGCACAATGCGCATCAATTTAAGACTAGACGACTTGGGATCTAATACCTCGTCACCTATTCTATAAGAAACTAGCGACCCGCCCTCGCTTCGCTTCGGAAACATTAAAACACACATGAAACCAAAAAAAATAAATAAAAAAAAAATAAAAAAAAGTAGCCTATGTTCATCAGGGACAATGTCGGCTTCTAATGGAAAAAGAATTTTTCAA
Source organism: Bombyx mandarina (assembly GCF_030267445.1). NCBI lineage: Eukaryota > Metazoa > Arthropoda > Insecta > Lepidoptera > Bombycidae > Bombyx > Bombyx mandarina. The sequence goes on from NC_143216.1 coordinate 5,546,527, forward strand.
ATCGGTCCAGTAGTTTCGGAGCCTATTCGAAACAAACAAACAAACAAATCTTTCCTCTTTATAATATTAGTATAGATATAGATGTTAATAATATTATGTTAAATTAGAAATTGCAAATAAAAGTAGAACTGAATAGTAATGATCTTATGAAGATAACAACTTCAATAAAATTAACTAAAACAAAAAAAAAACATACACATATTCCATCTAGATTTTCTCGTATTAATATTTTGTCATGATCACATCTTTCTGTGGAACAATGAAAAACAAAAAAAAAATACTAGTTCTACAAATATTAATAGCTTTAAATAAAGTATCTATAAGATTTCGATTCGACATACTACACTTTAGTACAAGTTTTAAAAAGTTTTCGTATGAAAGTTTTTCACACGGTGGCAATGTTAAACCCGCCCCCCTGAAGGCGGTGGGCGGGGCGGACGACTATATAAGCCTGCAATCCTGAAAGCTTCACCATTGAATTCGTGTAACCCCATCGAGTCCGTGGCACCAGCACCTACAGGTTCCCGCCATCGTATCGAAAGGTAAGTTTTATCAATCTGAACATTATCCAGGAAAAACTGGTTCAGTACTCTAGTATAAGTTTCACATACGCACCTCTTTTTATTTATTTTTATTTTACATTTACTAAGGATTTTTCATCTATGGTGTATAATGTAATTGAAAAATATAATTATATAGAGATAAAGTTTTTTTTTAGATAATAATGCCAAAAAGATTTAGCGCTAGGCAGGACTTAGCTTTGCCCTTGGCATTGCTGACTTCAATGAATAGAAATCATTTTACCCATAAAGGACATAAAAAAATTTAGTTACAATTAATAATCTTTTATTTTCTCATCACAAACCCTGAAATTGGCAATGAAAGACAAAATTATATATTTATGAATTAAAAATACAACAGATTAATTAAATGTAGTAATAACTTCTAAGACTATAAAAACTACTGAAGCATTTAAAGTAGACTTGGATGGTTCTGTTAACAGTGTCAAGTTAATTGACCGTAAATCTAAATGAGAAAGTTTATTAAAGAAAATTATGTTCGGTAAACGTTTCTCAAAACTTTTTTAATAAATTTACAAACGGAAAGCAACAAATTAAAGGTTGATCGTCTTGCTCTGTAGAAAAAAATGTGACTCTATGCTTTTTGTACTTAAATAGTTTGTTATGACATCCAATATACTTATTTATTAAAGAAAAAAATGAAAATCGTTGTATTACAAAATGAACGTAGTGCTTCATTGCAAATACGTTTTATTTGAGCAATGACGAAAACCATTAACGCTTTAGTTCTACGGAAACTTTATCAATTTCACATCGAAAGAACTTCAATTATAATTCCAAGTTACAATTTACGAGTAGTAGTAAAGTACAATTATATGTAGAATAATATATTTATTTAACATTTCACACGAAGAAATTGTTCATCTTCATAAGTTCTGTGTACTGATTTCAAAACAATAATACGGTGCACTATTTCTAACATTACAAGAATAAAAATAAAAATTTTTTTTTTTTTTTTTGCCTTGATGTGTGGACGAGCTCACAGCTCACCTGGTGTTAAGTAGTTACTGGAACCCATAGACATCTACAACGTAAATGCGCCACACACCTTGAGATATAAGTTCTAAGGTCTCAGTATAGTTACAACGACTGCCCCACCCTTCAAATCAAAACGCATTACTGCTTCACGGTAGAAATAGGCAGGGTGGTGGTACCTACCCGTGCGGACTCACAAGAGGTCCTCCTACCCAGTTCCTACCAGTAAAAATTATTATTAATATTGTAATTTTGTCATGCTCGATTTAGTAAGAAACATTAATAGATAAGAATTTTGTTATTTTTACATTAATGCTCTCTGGTAATAGTCTCTTATATTCTGGTAAATAGCTCACGGTAATGTAATAAACACGAAACAATTTCCAGCCGAATTGGCTACGAAAAATTAAACGGATAAGACCTTATATTAAAGTACTCATTAATTATTATTGACGTCTGCACAAATTTCATATGCATAATCCAAAGGCATGGAAAAAGAAAGTTAATGCGTGATAGTTTTTTCCTTAAATGAAACAAATATGTACTAACAATTTTTTTACAAAGTCTACATTAAAAAAAACGCTTTTAGTTAAAACGTATTTCCATAAAGAAATCCAAAATTTAGTTTCACCTATTTAAATAAATTTACGTAAAAAAAAAACAATAATTTCCGATTTGACCTACTAGATCTATCTTTTTCTATTCGTTTTAAAAGAAGAACCGTTTAGAAGAACTTGTTTTTGTTTCAAGCTACAACACGCATTTTTGATGAAAGTTATATTTGCAAGCAAAAATTCTGCATGAAATGCATTTCAATTAGATAGTTCAGTATATTTCCCCGATATCCAATTGTAGATAAATAAGTAAACGAATGCCAAAATTCTAAAATAACAACACCAGTAATAATTAATTAAGTGCTGTTTTTATAATAAGCACTTATAAAGACTACATATAGACAACAAAACAGAAGCCCGTCGCTTATTCACCTGTGATGTGATTGTTTTTCAACTCATTAAACCAGCCTCCCTCTATCTCTGTATCTACATGTCTTTACGGGAACTGTGTATATCATGAACATTATGTGAGCAAGAAAATAAATAAACTAGATTTTTTATTTTTTTTATTTTTATCATAACAACTTCTATGTTTTCTTTGTCAATGTTTACATTTAAAGCGTTGAATGTAATGTATGTACCCAAAGTAGCCGGCTGATTTGCATGGTTCCAAACAAACGAAGCGTTTTCTCTCGTCTATTCTCATAATTTGTATTTAATCTCTGTAAAAGGTCATCTACATTAAAACAACGGCAGTTTTCTCACGGCGCCATCCCATTAAAAAAATTACAAACGTGACGCCACACTCAGCTCTTCCTCGCGGGAGATAATTTGTGAAAATATTATAGCACCTAATTGTCGAGCCGTGGCGGTTTTCTAATATCAAATGTCCGAACAACCTTTAAAAAGGTAGCTAAGAGGCGGTTGCATAATTTTCGAATTTTATTTAAGGATAGGATAACATTTCACGGATCTTTAATGGATTATGCTAATGCAGATCATTTTTTCAAGTAGTAGTTGCCGGTTTAATCGTATTCGGATTTGGTATAGTATTTTTTTTTGATAAACATTTTAAAGACACTGATAAAGGAATAACAGAGTCCTGATGAAACGTTCACCCTAAAAAGCTCGTGAAAATAAATTATTCTGCTAATTTTTTTAAACAGAAAAATGACCATCCTTTTTCATCAAGCTCAATTAGTATTACAATAGTGTTTGCGAGGACTTATTCAGTTACAAGAGTGGCGACTTTTAAAAACAAAAACGAATAATCCAATCATATTTTAAAACATTTAGAATACCTTACGGTTTATAAGATATGTGTTTCAGGTCTATGTTAAGAACTTATAACGTCTTAAGTAAACTAAGACCGTGAGTCCCACTATTCTTATACGGAATCAGTATATTTTGTGATATGTCCATAGCCAGTCGTCCTATTTTATTGTTTATAGTTGTAATCCCACCTACTATGATATCAGTTTACGATTTTTCGTTTACATAAATGTACAAAGTTCGATTTACTTTTTTACTCATTTTAATTAATTTCCTATCTTTTAGCATTATGTACATAAAAGTTTTATTTCCACAATAACATCAGAGTATCTAACCGAGTGCAATTAAAAAATCCTCTACTATATGTACAACAGTTCTTGCTTTCAAATAATATTTAAAAAACAAGTAATTCTAAAAACCGATGTCTGAAGTTAAGCGGTTTCACTCCGTGGTGTCAGTGGCCTTCGGTGGCTGTGTAGCACCAGAAGAGTTGTGAGCTCCTACTTAATTAAGGTAACGAGAAAGTCAATGAAAATTTCTTGACGTGTAATGAATATTATGCCGAATAAGCCAAAGAGCCTTATTAGCATTATGATTATGGTCTTCAACGAGAACTCCCTTCAGTGCTATTGGAGCGGATAAACAAATATCAAGATCCTGTGGCTGTTTGATAGAAGGCAAGCCGCAAACCTTAGCAATTCGTACGGAGGAGCTTTAGTTTTGAAACAGCGGCAGTTTACTCACGCGCCCGTCTAATTCATGTAACCGCTTTTTGGTATACAAAATTACTGAGAAAATAATTTAAATAAATGACTGACAGATAGCGAACGTAGAAGTTTAGGTAAATACATAAACCTCTATCTTAGTTTTCAGTCAATTGTATATTACTTGTACAAGATTTTTGGGTGTATTGCATTAATTATCTTCTCATTATAAGTAATTCATACTTATATTTTATGTTGTTACAGAAATTTACTCGAAGGGTTCTTTAGACGCAATTTTGTGAGCAGCCCGCAAACAATTGAATTAATATGTAGCTCCTATTCATTTGCTTAAAAAAATTTATCCAAATTAAAATGCATTACAAGCTATGTTTTATATTTTTAATAGCGTAGATGTTGACCCACATTAATTGACCATCGGACTTGATATGTCAGATCTCTGAATTACAAAAACGCCTTACCATCAAATCCCGAAAACATCGTGGAATAGTTCACATGGAATGGAATGAATGAAATAACTAATTCAGGTTGAAAGCAGACATAGTCAGTTTCGCTTCATGCGAGTACAGTGGCTTACTATGTAGGATCAGACCACAGATACTTGATTAAAATCAATTTGAAAATTCCAGTTAATCAAAACTTGGTTTCTGAATTTAGGAACTCTGCGGGCATTTATGCACAATTTATTCTTCTCATTTGAATTTTAAAATCAAATCGATTAAATTGTCGACTGCCCTCAAAGCTACAACACTCAAACTAGATATCACTACATTATGCAGAGAGGGTTACTCGGAACATTCTCATAGTAATCGCCGCATTACGAAACAGTGTCAGGCTGCTTGAAAGACTATTGCTGTGAGTCTTCTCAATACCTCGCAAAAATTAATAATTCAGTAAAATAAACGAATAGGCTTTTACCTCCTTGCCGATCAATCAAGATGACGATCTCATTGTTTAAGAATTTTACTTCTTAAAATGGAGAGCCACGGAAATATCGATTCATTGAATATCGTCGATCATTCAAACGCTTCATCTGTAGATACTTATGTAAGTAAAATGAATGAATATTTTATTAAATATTTTTCCATGCAGAACGTACTTTGAGGTATAGCCGATGTATACTCAAGTAAGTTTTAAGGCTTATTTAATTATCAATAGAATAAGTACACGACCAAAGTCAAAAAATCGAACCTCGTGTAGAATACAACTGCTTACAATTGAAGTATTTCGACTAGTAACTAAAATAAGAAAAATATCATCATGTTGGAATAGAATCATCTTGTCACAGGAAGTTCAGCGGTCAAGCTCCTGATTGTCTTATATGAGGTGCGGTTAGATGTCGAAGTAATTATTGCCACGGGAAATGATGACGTTCATTTTAGACAACGCTGTTCAAACGCTATGCAATTAGAAAAAATATATTTCGTGTTTTAAAACTAACTAAAAAGTCCCAATTTTTGTAGAATACGCTTCCGACTCTGAGCTTTGTGCCAAATTTCATATGTTCAGCTCATCAATTTGTTAGTTTAAAGATAACTACAGAAATTACCTCAAAAAAAAAATACAATAAAAAAAAAGTGTTTTGTTGTCAGTTTGCGATATACTGACTACATTACGAACTAATCGGATTTGACCTATGTTTACAATTTTAATATTCTATGTATCGGGATGTAATTGAAAAACAATTACAAAATTCGAGTCTATGTAAAAGAGAGCGAGGTAATTAAGACCTTGTAAAATCAAATTACGCACTATGTCAGATGATCATTGTTTCAATTACATTCGTCATGGTTCAATTTAAAACTAACGCTTGTGTTCTTGCTCAAATATCTTTAAATGATTCATGAAAATACTGAATGATGAAAGTTTTACAATAGGTTTTGTAATGACAATATAATCGAAATACAGGATAAATGGCTTGATGGAACCTAAGTTTAATATTAGCTTCGAAGTTGTTTTACGTGTTGTTTTAAACTTCTGTTCAATCTGTCATTCATTTCTCTCAATGATTTAGTTTTAACGGAAACCGGAGAAATGCTTTATTTACTAATCCAAGCTGGCTTTAATTAGATTTCGTTGAATGTAAATAGCAATTGAATCAGACAATGCAAGTGGTTTCGTGAAAACTTCACGCTTTAATAGGTTATCCAATAAATCTAAAGACGAACAATACATTCGCAGGACAAGTTATCATCGTTAAAACTTTGTAAAACAACATCGGATTAAATTTTCGAATTGGCAAAACCGTAATTCTATTAACCGACCAATTCAAATCTCATTGAAATCGGTCGGGAAATGGAAACAAATAACTACCAATTAATTACAAAGGTTTTCTCGTTGCGGTGGCGGTGTGATTGCGTTCGACCGACCAATTCAACCGCCTAGACTAGCCATAGGAAAGCACGAATCCGGGCATATTGATAAAACAGCTTTCGACGAGAAATTTGCTAAACTCTCTAATAGCCGAAACTGTGTGGGAATTAAAATGATTTTATAGAATGGTTGTTAGTGGATAAAATGTGACATTTTGCGTTTTGAATACAAAAAAAAATTGGAATGTTTTACCTAGCCAGCGAGCCGAATAAACGATGGTTGGGTGAAATTGCGACAGGTCTTTGCAACAGCATGCGATCGTAGAATGCCTCTTAAGCTCAAGGGGAAAATTTACAAAACCATCATTAGACCCTTCGGTCAATAGTTACTATTGTTGATCGCAGATTAGACCTGTCGTGCTGTATGGATCCGAATGTTGGGCGACGAAAGTAAAGCAGAGATGCGAATCTTGAGATGGATGTGTGAAGTGACAATAATATTCAAGATAAGGAAGGAGTATATCAGAGGAAATATGAAGGTAGTCCCGGTGATTGATAAATGAAAGAGCGGACGGTTAGCGAAGTATGGACATGTGATGCGTAGAGAAGATATGCATGTGAATAGGAGATGTATGGAAATGGTAGTGTGAGGGAAGAACTCGACCGAAGAAGACATGGATGGAGTGTGTGAATGACGATATGAGAGAAAGAGGAGTGAGCGTTGAGATGACGGCTGATAGAGGAGAATAGAATAGAAAAATTCGCTGTGCCGACCCCACCTAGTGGGATAAGGTGGAGACAAAGAAGAAGAGGGTTTTACAGTCTTCGGAGTCAAAATAAGAACACAGACAATTAACACCATAGAGTTCTATATAGTACGTTATGTTAATTTATCAACTGAAATTCGATCAACAAGCAAAATATCGAACCTAAAGTCATGAATTAATTTTAAATTAAATTAAATTTAGTGTAACAGATATTTGTTTTAGATATTAATATTTTGTCACCAAATTAAATTCTCAAAATTTTGTCATATTTTAAGTAGATTAGATGTACAGACGAAATCACAGCTAATTGTACTAATCTAAATATTTACGAAAATAGACCAAGTTCATTTTGTTTCAAAAAAAATGCGCATTACAAAAGAAAAATGGTGGTTAGGACAGTTTATTCTTCTAAAAACACATTTTTTTTTTAATTGCTTAGATGGGTGGACGAGCTCACAGCCCACCTATTAAGTGGTTACTGGAGCCCATAGACATCTACAACGTAAATGCGCCACCCACCTTGAGATATAAGTTCTAAGGTCTCAGTATAGTTACAACGGCTGCTCCACCCTTCAAACCTAAACGCATTAGTGCTTCACGGCAGAAATAGGCGGAATTCTTATAACAACCTCACAATTAACGAAAAAATAATATTAATTATCTAACAGTACATTTGGAGCATCTTGAAATGTTTTGGCACTTCAGGAATTGCCGGTGAAAATGAAATTTCTTTGGAGGAAATTTAATTTAAGTGTAAACGCCTCTCCGTAGACTGCGGACCGTGACGTGGCCCGAATCAAGAATTATTGAACACTACAATGTCACATTACAGATGTAAATAGACGTTGTTTACTCTCCCCGATTTATCGCTAGAATTCATTTTAGAGATTGTGTGTGAATGAATGTTTCTCTTATCAATAATTTTAATATTTTTTTTATTTCATACATTAAATATTACAGTCGAATAAAGCTGTTGTAGCAGTATCAGAAAAGAGTTATGTTGTATGAAATACGATGCGTTTGCAAAACATACACTCAAAAATAAAGCAGAAAAGTGCAGAAATACTAGACTACTAGATTAGCATATATTTTTTTGTTTTAGTTTTATATCACAACGTAAATGCCACAGTATCCGAAATATCACAGCTTATTTCTAACCCAAAGTTAGGACTACTAACTACTAGGATCATGATCCAATAATGATTTTATTTTGCTATCGACAAAAATCACTTAGCATTATAATGAAAAGTTTATTTAAATTTTGTCGATTGAGTTAAGTATAAACTTAACGCTTTAGGCGGTCGTAAAGTATACGCCATTTGTAATGGGCCGACCCGAAATCAGCATACTCTTTGTCCGATATTCACAATATTTCTTTCATTTTGAACGTTTCAGAAGAATTAAAGGACTTAAAATGTTATTAAAAACAAAAGAAACAGCACAATAACCTAAACTTTTCTTCTGTTTTATGAAGAAAAGTATTATCGTAGTCGTACAAAAGAAAAAGTTTCTTACGGAAGGCAAAAGAAGCATTTTATAATAATATAATTTTGTCCCGAGTGCGGTACAGAAAATCACGTTTCTGACACTAGCAACTCATAGCATAAAACACGCATTCTCGATCCTGCAGACTGAATGGTAAACAGTCGACGTCGCCCAAAACACGTCATTTCCGATCCTCCCGATTCACTAACGGTGCTTTTAGGTACCCCAAGCACCGGTCATCGTTCTCGCCGAACCCATTGCTTGCGTCAGGTTTGAGCCACGTGAACTCACCTACTTGCCCGGTGACGCTGATAATATGGTCTCTCAAGGCCTTCAGCTTAGGTAGGATTTTTTTTTACAATATTAACTAACAGTATTTTTGAACTTATATTAAACGTACAAAATTGTCAAATATATTACAAGTGTTACATTAAAACAACAAATTTGATTTTTCTAAATTATTCTTAATCCAAACTTAATCATAACCCTCTATATATTAATACGTGAAGCAATAACTTTGTACCCCTTTTTACGAAAATTGCGCGGACAGAGGAGTATGAAATTTCCCACATTTATAGAGAATATAGAGGAGTGCAGAATGTTGATGTTTTTTTAAATCATGCTTAAAAATATATTTAATCGATAAAAAAATCATTACACACACTCCATGTATTTGACACACACACACGCAGACATACTATTTGTTTATTGTCAAACCTTTCTTATTGCTTATAGTCTGTGATCATATTGAGAATAGATTGAATATTGTTTGTCTTTATTAATACCTATTTGTCTTTAATGTAGTCTTGGCGAAATCTGTGATTATAGAAGTAGTAGAATCATAATAGTGTAAAGACTTATAATTTAAATTAATTATAGTCGAATTTCGACTACCAGGAGACCACTAGTTTTAACTAAAAATAGCTTTTGTGAAGATTGACGTTTTGCGTTCTTGTAAAGTGTGTCTTAACCCTAAGACTTGTTGTTAGTAATAAAATATTTTATGTGAGAATTATGCATTTTCCTTGCTCACCGGCGTAATAAAGGCATTTTAGTGTTTCATCGGCGCTCGGACACAGCGATGCTTGCACTAATAAATGCAACTGAAACCTTTTACGCGAATTAGATAAATTTACGTCTTCTGATATTCATATGAAATGGGCACCACGTGAGGTCACCCTTAAAATGTCTCATTTCAAAGTAGTATATTTTGGAAAACATCACAGCTCGTAATATTTCTAAAATTTATCTTATACGATAATAAGTAATTAGAAACATAATATACTTTAAGAAAAATTTAATTTCATGTATAATCCAAAACATGCAGTATCTACAAAGTACCTAATCATGCACAAGGGTCCCCCTAATAAATCTCAGATTTTCCATGTTTTAAAAATGCAAAAAAAGTTTTCGGATCCTGTTTGTTGTTCAGTAGACAGTTTCAGGAATTATTGTCAAAAGTTTATAACAAAATAACTTTGGAAGCCTATGTTTTTACTTAGACTTTTCGTTGTCTTTTTTGTATGATAAAAGAATTTTATGTGTATTAACTTCATCACCATTACTAAGCATTTGACGGGAAAAGGAGAAAAGATTATTTCTTAAAAAAAACGCTTCAACGTAACGTAACATTAAAAAAAAACCCAAAATAAAACTTATTCCTTAACCTACAAATGGTATTTTACCAAATTACTTGTTTTCGTTTCCAAATTACTCATTAATTTCTGCACGCTCTTACTATCTACAGAGAGATATAATTAAGCTAATTTTGTATTACAAGTGTGAGTATCGGACGTGTAATCCGGATAATTAATTTCTTTTGTTACATCTATCAAGAAGCGAGATAAAAACGTTTTTTTTTTCATTAAGTGTGAAAAATACTTCCTTATGTCGTTTGATAAAAGTAATTTGTCTCATTGACGGCTTTGCTTTTTTCGAACATTTCGAATTTATTTGTAAATTAAAAAGACTTCCAATTAATTCTTTTCACTACTACATAAAAACCAATAAATTCTTCGTTTAAAATTTTGAAAACCTCATATAACCTTAAAATTTAAAAACAAATTTACAACTGAATCGTTTAAGAAGAATAAAAAAAATTAAAACTAGCAATAAAATTTATTATCTGCTATCGACAACGTTGAATAGAAAGTTGGAACTGATGACACAGTTCGGTTTCAATCCACGTCGCCAATAGTAAGAGGTCCTATAGAAGCTTCTAACAAAAGAGGTCCCACACTTGACTATTACGAGGTTGATAACGAGCGCTCGTGTTCTGCAAACAGTGATAGCTGTTCGGAAACATTCGCTACGGCTGATAGAACTGATAAGTGACAGTGGCTGTAGTATCTTTTGTTATTAATTACCAAAGTATACGTGACGAAATTATGAGTCATTTTTATTGCATACTAGCTGACCAGGCAGACTTCGTAGTGCCTCAATCGATAAATAAAAGACCTAAATAAAGGTATAAAATAAACTTAAAACAAACAAAAGGAATCCGTCCGACAAGGACACATCAAAGGAAGAACAAAATTGTTATTTTTATTTAATTCCGAGCATTTTCATATTTATCTACCTTTCAAACCTTCTCTGGATATCCACAAATAATTCAAGACCAAAATTAGCCAATTCGGTCCAGCCGTTCTCGAGTTTTAGCGAGACTAACGAAGAGCAATTCATTTTTATATATATAGATAAACATAACTACCATATTGTGCGTATTAGAGCACTATGTATAATCCAATAAAATTTCCAAATTTTTTACTAAGATCACTTGTTTTGCCATTATACATCTACGAACTGTACCCGTCCGCTTCGCTGGCCATTTAAAATTAACATGATTATTTCTCACCCCCACAAAGATTCTCATCATTAACGCCCCCGCAGCTGGTGTAGGGAGTCCAACACTCATATAAATATTAGCCTATCCATTAGGTAAGTGTATTTTCAGCATAGGTACCAAGTTTCAAGTCAATCGGATGAATGGTTCAGTAGTTATAACGGAACATCCGTAAAAACCACTGTAGATTTACATATTAGTATAGATGTACGAAATAGGATATTTTATGATCGAGAAAAACTACAATTCGTCATACTCCAAATTGAGTTTCATGATGTATCATAAAGTAATAGTCGATTCTTGTGACTAAAGGAATTTCAATGTCTTTGGTTATTGTTGTTAATGGGACTGAGATCGATTTGTGGGCTCCCTCAATTGTATTACACTCTGTGAACTGCGGTCAGAACGCCTGCCGTCCTATTAACTCTATGTAATTCAAAACAGTATCACTGTAAAATACCATCTTGTTTCTTCATTACACTTTCCTTGTACAGGTTCATTAAGCGAATTTCGCTTCAAGTGCTGTTCAGTAATGTGAATAAATTTCATATTTTCTAAATGAAGATGAGATTTTACAGTGTACAATGTGTGTAATTTGTAAAATTTTATTGAGATTTTTCTACGTAGCGTACGAGTTTTTTCTTAATCAAATCTATTCAGAGTGATTTAATTTGAATATGGTTATATAGAGGTAGTTTTAGAAGACACGCGCGGTTTTTTTTTGGCATTGTTAAATCTGCAAATTTGACCGAACGGTATGACATCAAATTTAATAAGTTTAAGACTTAGTAACGCCTTGGATATACATACGGTTAAAAACAATGTAACTTTTGTATTTCAGATGAGATACTCATATTTTTTGGAATAATAAATATCACATACAAACTCCGGAACTAGTTTATTTGGGAAAGCGGAGGGGCCTTCCCGGGCTTGAGGACGATCATGCTCAATTACAACTTTTCCACTAAATCGAATATTAATATGTAATATTTAAATCACGTCACCTGTCGTTATAAATTTTATTGTTCACAATAATTAGAGAAACATTAAATATGCTCAATTTCGAAATTTTTCCTCTTTTTTTGTTGCTAAGATGGGTGGGCGAGCTCACAACCCACCTGGTGTTAAGTGGTTACTGGAGCCCATAGACATCTATGACGTAAATGCGCCACCCACGCCACCCACTTTGAGATATAATTTCTGTCTCAAGTATAGTTACAACGGCTGCCCCACCCTTCAAACCGAAACGCATTACTGCTTCACGGCAGAAATAGGCAGGGCGGTGGTCATCCAACCATCAGTTATTGAGGACCATGTTAGTCTTGGCTTAATGGAAAGCTATCAAACCCTATAGAAAAATAATTGGTTACATCGTCATTACACGTAGTACATTTTTCATGTGATTATCAAAATTGGATTCATTGTGATACATTTGTAATAGTGAACTTCTATTGAGTCTTCAATTTTAACAAACAAAGTTCCAATGGACGTTGGAATTTATTTGTTAAAAGCCGGAGCGTATTATTAAGAAGCCATGACGTGCCTTCGTGAAAATTTACGGGCCTACTGACAACGAGGTCGATCTACAATCAAAATTGTTTTATATTAGTTATTAGCAATTAATCCTTGACTTTGTGACCTTTTCTTTTTGATTTAACATTTGTACGGAATTATGCCCAAGAATTCATTAACGTTACGCTAAAATAAACTGCTTTAATGTATGCAAAATCATGCTTAAGTTGATCTTCATAACTGTCTCTTTAGAACAATGATAAAAAACGGTTGAGATTATAATATCAAACTTATGTAATCTGTTTACAGTTATTTTAACACTGAGATAAAAAACACTTCTTTAATTTTACAGTTCCTTACTAAAAAGAGGAAACTCGTTAGTCTCTATGAATAATCTAGATCTTTCTTTTACTTCAGCTCACAGCCTTGATATTAGATTCAGACATTTCTTCTTTATGATTTTTATTATACAAAAGCCTATTAAAATACGCGCAATGAGTTTTGTACCTATAATAAATAAAAATAAATCGTTTTTCTTTTAAATCATATGTTTCATGTAAGTGAGAGTCGAATAATTGAATCATATAAGGTCTACTCGCAAAAACACGACTGACTTCACAAAGTTTAGCATACTTGATCAAATTTCACTTAATTTGCGAAATTAATGAACTGGGAAAAACACATGTAACACAAAACCAGTCGCAATCCCATCCCGTGTCTAAATTTATTCAAATCTGATTTTTGATCAGAGGCTCGGCTGCTTCCGGTCCGACATCCGGTGACATGGTCGCCTCTGAATAATACCTCTTATTTAAGGAAATTTAATTTTTCGCACAGCCCTTTAATTTCGTCATCCCATTTTAGACATGCGATCTGTGAGTGTCAAGTAAATTCGGCTCACATATTAATTAAAATGTTTTGTTGTAGTTTATTAGCTGTATTTTTGTTTATAATTTATGCAGACGCGGGATAGTTTCTCCCGCAGCTCACCCACTGGTTTAAGTAGTTACCGGAGTCATAAACATCACAATTTGAATGTTTGAGACATACCGGTACACCTGAATTACTTTCATTTTAATATTCACGATTGACTTCCACGGTGAAGGAATAAATAATATCGTGTAATAAAAAAAAACCCGATAAATTATAATTTGCGTAATCACTGGTGGTAGGACCCCTTGTGAGTCCGCGCGGGTAGGTGCCACCACCCCGTCTATTTCTGCCGTGAAAGCAGTAATGCGTTTCGGTTTGAAGGGTGGGGCAGCCGTTGTAACTAACTAACTATACTGAGACCTTAGAACTTATATCTCAAGCTGGGTGGCGCATTTACATTGTAGACGTCTATGAGCTCTAGTAACCACTTAACACCAGGTGGGCTGTGAACTCGTCCACCGATCTAAGCAATAAATAAATAAAAACTTTGTACAACGGGTTTTCAACCCTTGAAAGAGGAACGAATGGTTGTTGCGTGGCAGAAATAGCTAGGGTAGTGGTACTTACCCGTGCGGGTTTACACTACGCCGTATAATGAATTAAATTAGTTAGAGACTACATTTTTTTTTATCGATACGTGATGTTATAATGATGTTTGTTTTATCGATACATGATGATATCTGCGAATCTAAGTCTCTAAGTTGCAAATGTTTTACTAGTGCTATGACTTACGGAGCCGAAACGTGGACACTCACAGTACGGTTGGTCCATCAACTCAAAGTCGCTCAGCGAGCCATGGAAAGAGAATGGAAGAGAACTCAGCTTCCCCGGGAAGACCGTCAGCGGTTTCTAGTTGCTCATAACTACTTTCATCCCTCTTGCGTTGATAGCCTGTCTCTAGAATCCATAGAAAATATCATATGTAACTTGAAAAGACAGAACGAGAACTCAATTTCAGTAACGGTTACCCACCTTTCTAACTAGTATTCTTGATTGCTTCAGGACAGAATTGTACCTAATACTGGTTTGTATCTGGTGATACTCTTGGACACTTCAAAGTTGAATGCCAATGTACAATGCTCGTGGAAGTTTATCCTGATTGGTAGTCCCCCTTGCTTACAATTTATTTTGCTGAAGTTTGATTAAATAATCGAAGGTAAACCGTAAAATTCGTTGAACATACATACAGCGTAAACGATATATTGTATTTTGTGAACTGTAAATTTACTTTACCTTACTTAAAAAAAAACCCAAAAGAGGTTCGGTTAGTCGGAAAGTTAGCCGTTTCACCTTAAGGACTCGTTAAAAGTTTGTTAAAATTTTTCCGGCAATTATTATTAAGGTTTATCAATTAACAAGTTTAGGTTAGTTAAGATTCGGTTGTATTATGAGCGAATTTGATTTTTTTATTTAAAAATTTAAATCATTTCTTTCAATGCAGCAATTACGATACGCCAGGAGCGTATTAAGGTTACGTGCTCTCAAAAAATAGGTTAAGTATTGTTAGCTTATAATAATTTATTATTCACTTCTTATTGACATTGAAGTGCTTGTGAAACAACAAAGTTTTGCTAAAAAGTTTGGTAAAAGCTATTCTAAAAGTAAAGTTTTAACAAGATAGGAACATAGACACTTTCATACTTTCCGGCAATATGAAGAGAAAGCGCCGTCGTAACCTTGCTACAAAAGCTGTGCATACAATATTGAGCATGACTTTTGAATGTGCACGGTTTAATGGGGTACCCTAAGAGCTACTACTTCTAGCAGTAGTCAATATACGAAATTAAAAGATAATAATCTGTCAGATTATCAATCAAAAGATATCTACGCATCTTTTTCACTATTGCCGGTCTATGTTTATCGGATTAACCCCAATATTGTTGAATGCCTGGAATTGCTGCCAAGAGCTGATCTATTTTTAAGTATTTATGTATTCCGATTTTGAAGATTAGCCTGATGATTATTTTAATAATCCAGACCACGACCTTATGTCACCAGACGGTAACTGTATGGGTGGTGTGGAGATAGTGAATAGAAACAAGTTGGGCTTTTTACTATTGTAAACTTTCGTATAAAATTTTCGTATATAAATTTTGAAGCCCTAAAAATGAAATGCTTAAGTTCAAAGTTAAGTTTTTAAAATTGTATATTCAAAATTAAAATATCCTTTGCAGTAGTAGCATTCAGTTCTACAAAATTTACACAACATAATTTTCAAGTAAATTTTGATTCGTTTTCGGTCGACCCGTCCACGCCCCTAAACTTTGTTTTTCCCACGTTTGATTGCATGTTTAGGTTTGCAATTAACCAAACACATGAAATTAATTTAATATTTACATTTAACATAAACTGTATTTAGGTTTAATACAAACGTATGGAGTAAACGGCGGGACCCACGTGCATCCGAAGACCCCTTGCCATCATTACCGAAGTGAGTGCCTCTACCAATGATTTGAAAATTTTATAAAATACAAGCGGCCCGCTCCGGCTCCGATCGGGTCTTTAACAAAAAATTCAAAGATATTTGACGTTGTTTTATTTTTTAAACAAAAGAACACTTATTGCGGCATTACTATAACAGTTAGAAATATGCTGTCGCGAAACTTTTTGTATATAATAATGTATTCTACAAAGTCGTAGTACATTATTTTATTCTATCATCAATAGTTTTCGCAGGGCGCGCGATGTAAAGAATATTTTAGGTAATTTTTTTACACCTGGGTTACATTATTGGAGTTTTAGTAAGGATCCCTAATTTTTTTCAAAAAAGATTATAGTCAATGTTACTCAAGAATAGTGTAGCTTCCAAACAGTGAAGGAATTTTTCAAATCTGTTCGGTAGTTTTGGAGCCTATTCAATACAAACAAACAAATCTTTCCTCTTTATAATATTAGTATAGATATCTATGCAGATACTTTACTAGTTTTTTGTTTTAAATGTTGAATTTAATGAAACCGATCGTTCAATATCTCGTTTAAACAGTGAGATTCAAAGTTTAATTAACAACTAACCCTGTTCTCTAACAGAATAAACTCATGCCTCCTGGCGTAATGTACATACATAAATATTTGCTTAAATCTTAATGCTTCTTTAGAGTATTAAATTTGGCGGTTACGACTCCCTTCAAGTCATTTATTTTACCAACAAACGTAACTTGAAATAAGTCTTATTAAACTTGTTCAATAACAAGACGATTATTTGAATGTGTGTGGTCGCTAGCTAAATTATTATATAATTATAAAATATTAAATGTTACTGGTGGTAGGACCTCTTGTGAGCCCGCACGGGTAGGTACCACCGCTCTGGCTATTTCTGTCGTGAAGCAGTAATGCGTTTCGGTTTGAAGGGTGAGGCAGCCGTTGTAACTGAGACCTTAGAACTTATATCTCAAGGTGGGTGGCGCATTTACGTTGTAGATATCTATGGGCTCCAGTAACCACTTAACACCAGGTGGGCTGTGAGATCCACCCATCTAAGCAATAAAAAAAAATGTATTATAAGACGTAATGTAGCATAGCACTATATCTAAAGTCCTCCCGGAGGAATACTTACGCTTCGAGAAATACAAATTTTGTACAGATTTCGAGATATAACATTCGTATTGTAATATGTTTCCGATTAGCAGAAACATACGTATTGTGCCTATATATTGTATATTGTGTATACTTGTATTACAAAGGTCCCTAATGAGACTATAGTATTTCTATACTAAATACAATTGAGAACCTCGTCTATTATTAGTTTAATTAGATACAATCCAAATGTTTACACATACGATATAGAAAACGTCGAAGAACGCTTCGCACCCCAAGATTTTCATCGCGAAACAACTCTTCGCATCCTCCAAAAGGATTATTGTATCGATTTTGCATATTTCTTGTTTAAAATTCTATTTATGTTTGATTAATGTTTGATTAAAATTTTATTCATTAGCATACATCGGAACGTGCCAAGAAATTGTATTAAAATATATTCATAATTTGAGTAAAGCTGAATTTATTTCAAAACCAGAGTCCTTTCAGTTACGTTAAATTGATTAGTCGTTTTCGTAATTCCGTATTTAAACAAAAGGACTGGTAAATATTACAAATTGTTGAAGGTGAAATGTTCGAGTTAAGAGGGCGCCATTTTGTATAACAGTTTCGCAAAATTAATGTATTTTCTAAATTTTAAAACATACAAAGGACAGATTGCGAAAGATATATAAGAAAAACGTGACAACATGACGTGCATATTATTGAATGTAATATTGAAGCGTTGAAGATTTTCAATATAAAATTACGTCCACACACAGTCTAACACAACAAAGATCAAAGTAGTATATATTGATAAACCAAATATCCCAAAGTAAGCAAATTGCAGACTAACTTAAGGACGATAAGCTCGGTGCATACGAAATTTGTATGTACATATGTATTCTGTTTCAAAAGCAAACCTTGTCATCACTTTCCAATGAACGTGGTTAGCCCTTAATGAGGTTACGGTCGCAGCTCTCGACTGACTTTATTACGGGCAAAATGTTGTTAAAGGTTATAAGATTGCGATGTGGCCAATAAGCTTGTATTTTGTAGTTCCAGCGCTTATCGGGTGCTGGGTTAATCGTATTTTCGGTAGCTCAAATTTGGGATGTCCGAACGGCCAGAAATGTGAGAATATTGCGAAACTGAATTACCAACACGACGACAAAACCCGTTTAAAATAACCTCTGGTTTTCTCAGATCAATATTTTTTTAAATAGTTCAATATTTTTTAAGTCAATAAGTTAGTTAGTGATTTATATTTAATTTTTTTTTTGATTGATTAGATAGGTTGACGAGCCCACAGCCCACCTGGTGTTAAGTGGAGCCCATAGACATCTACAACGTAAATGCGCCACCCACCTTGAGATGTAAGTTCTAAGGTCTCACTATAGTTACAACGGCTACCCCACCCTTCAAACAGAAACGCATTACTGTTTCACGGCAGAAATAGGCGGGGGTGGTGGTAACTACCAGTGCGGACTCAAAAGAGGTCCTACTATCAGTCATTACACAAATTATAATTTTGCGAGATTGATTTTTAATACACGATGTTATTCCTTCACCGTGGAAGTCAATCGTGAACATTTGTTAAGTACGTATTTCATTAGAAAAATTGGTACCCGCCTGCGGGATTCGAACACCGGTGCATCGCTAGATACGAGTGCAACGGACGTCTTATCCTTTAGGTCACGACGAATTAAATGGATTGAAGGGATTTTTGTGACATAACATATTTATAACATTTCATTAATTCGGTTTTCTTGATTGTTACAGGTCAAACAAAGCTACCAAATCTAGGTAAGTAATTGTGTAATATATGAATATGTGGTGAACATTAAAAGCCCAACGACGGTATGTCATGCTGTAAATTAACAGATTGCATGCCAAGGTATCATTGAGACTGATATACAGTCTTACGTGCAACGGTCGCGATGTCCACTCACCAAGGGCGAGACAGAGAATAATTATCACGTAACATGATTATTCACACGCTTCTAATTTGTATACGTAAAATTATTATTCTGTCTGCACGTGTTTTAACACACACAACATTACTGTTTTTGCTAGTGAAGACTATTCAGTTAGATTCGTATTCATTTACTGGTGGTAGGACCTCTTGTGAGTCTGCATGGATAGGTATCACCACTCTGCCTATTTCTGCCGTGAAGCAGTAATGCGTTTCGGTTTGAAGGGCGGGGCAGCCGTTGTAACTATACTGAGACCTTAGAACTTTTATCTCAAGGTGTGTGGTGGCATTTACGCTGTTGATGTCTATGGGCTCCAGTAGCCACTTAAAACCAGATGGGCCGTTAGCTCGTCCACCCAAATAAGCAATAAAAAAAATCTAGAATTTCGAAATAGGAGACATATTGTTTTATTAAATGAGCTTAGACTTAACCTATCATTGTTTTTCATGAGCGACTGTGATCATCAATCACCAAGTACGCCGTAAACCCTCCAATGCTGATATAAGTATCACTAGGCTTATAAACTTTGTCCTTATTAAAAAGACGGCTGGCTCCCTTTCATAAAAAGAAATAGACAATCAGTCCTAAAATCTCCATAGTGGGACGTGTACAGATTACTTGTGAGCACAGAAAAATATAATCGCAGTCAAGGGTCGGCTATCTACCGGAGGGAGATACGACCATGCAAATAATGTTGATAGATATTTTCTACGTCAGTGCTTTCACTAACCCAAACATAACAAGTCTATAGTTCTCGAGATTATATTTTCAAGAATATTTTTCGATAATGCCATTCTTTTTCTGTTACGGTTAAATAAATGTGTATTCATATTCTGGAACCAAATCGAAAACAAATAGTTTGGAAAAACAAATAGTAATACTCGAAAAAATTTAACTACAATGAAACCTAACATAACTAAGCTAATATAATCTGTGAGTTGTTTCTTTAAAACTGTGTTTAATCATTCATTAGCATTAAAGATATTTTTAGAAAGAATTCACTTATTTTAAATACGCGTTCAATTCTTATTTTCCCCCAAAGAACATAGTCAATATCTGTACTGATAGAGTTTGTCCGCAAATACTCTTGTTGGAAGCTCACAGTGCAAACGCATTCCGCTACAAAGCAGTCAATAAAGATGTACTAAAAAGAAGAGTGCACACGCTGGAAATCGAATGCATTTCCACAGGTGTAGATAAATCCTTTTCTCTGAAAGGTGCTTACACAAAAAAAAGATGTTTGGTGTCGTGGGACACCGGACAGGAACGAAGTTCCTTATTATAAAATATTAATATTAAGTTCTATTCGAGGTATAAAGAAAATAAAACTGGAGGTTTCGCAACAACCCACGGTCAATCGGTATTGTGCGAACCTATTGTGGTACACTTCATTAACGGTTGTTTGCATAAGAGTTAATTAATGTATTGCGCAAACGAACGCTCTGAGATCGTGATCAATGAATGATAAAAAAATATGTTATTTTTTGCATGTTATTACAAAGTTAAGTCGTACACTGTGTGCATTACTAATTTGTACGTTATTACAAAGTTAAGTCGTACACTGTGTGCATTACTAATAAAAATCTTACGTTACGGACGTTTTTTCCCGATACCTCTACCTCTCCGCATAGTCTCATAAGGAACTTCGTTCCAAAAAGTAAAAAGTCTTAATAAAATTTTAATTTAGCACACCCTTAGACAGTATTGTCGATACAGAGATGTTCTCGAATTACATAGTACTCACCAATGTCTAGTGGAAGCAATCTTCCACTCATATGCGAGCGGAAACGATCACCGTGCTCGTTCACAGTGCTGTGTATTCCCAATCGGTTACTTTCAATCACATTGACTAGAATGACCGATTGAAGTTTACCTTTTTCCAGCTGAATTCCATTTCACACGTAAGGGTGCTTCGTGTGCATTAGAAGATACGAAATCGGTTACGATTTTAGTTACAGGTCAAATCGATACCATATTTAAACTAAGAACAATAAACCGATAGATTTGATAACGATGTTTTTAATTTAAGTTTAATTATTTATAAAAGGATTTTCAGTAGGACTTTCAATAGGTAGGCAGCGGCTTGGCTCAGCCCCTGGCATTGCTGAAGTCCATGGGCGACGGTAACCACTCACCATCAGGTGGGCCGTATGCTCGTCTAAATTTATCTAAAGATTGTAAAGTAAAGCCTTCAAAAGAAAATCTACAAATGTTTCGTCCGTATTACATCAGAAGCGTATTTCAATAATAAATACATTAAGAAAATATGAGCATTCAATTAGGTCGCATGCCTGAGACGGTGATTCCAATGATTGGCAGTAGACGGCCAATTTGTGTAAATGTGTCGGTTTACGGACCCGTGCGTTTTATCGCCACGAGCATTTATACTTCTCCATCTCCTCACTATTACGCGTTTCATTGTATTAATACAAGATTATATACTGCGAGCATAAATAAAATGCATTTATCTTTAGATTTATCGAAAAGTGTTTAGTCGGTAAATTCGAAATTGAACTATTTAATTATATTCCGATTTGTTTGATCTCTCAATTCAATTGAGTGTTCAGTGTTGAAAACTTATCCATCAATAAAATTTAGGAATAGAATCAAGATAATATACCGTTTCCAATAAAAAATAAAGTTCAAAATAAATGACGGAGAAGTCGGTGAACGAACATAAAAAACACATAGTTGAAGACAAATTCTTTTCCACCTTTTGAAGTCGGTTAATAAGTAATCAGAACGTACCGATAGTGCTTGAATTGAAGTTTGTTGATCGACCGGGTTATATGTGTGTGAAATAACAATATTATGTGAGGCAAGTAAACACACAATGCCGGACACCAACGATGGATGAAGGTAGCGAAGGAATAGCCTGTTAAGTTTTTCGTTTACCGACAGAAAATGTTTTATAGTATTTTGTTTTCACTTCGCTTCAGGCGTAGGTTTTCATAGAATAAATAATGTCGACGGGCACAATAAAATAGCGTTTATAGAATTATCTTCGGTTGTCGTGTATGTAGACATAATTAAATCTACTTTTATGATTTAATCTCGCGTTACCTATTCCCATTATATAATTTCTAACTAGTTAATATTTAAATGTAGTTCATATTATAATGTCGACAAATAACACTTTAGTCGTCCGTGACTGCGAAAGCTGTAAAGCTTGGAAAATAATATAATGACAATAATTAAATGTAGTTTTGACTTAAAAGGTATTACTTAACTTTTTAACTAGGCATTCATGATGCGATTAAAACAAAATTAACAATTTCTTTTCGCGTTTTTTGTTTTATTTTTTAGGATTTAATTCCCTTGTCTGCCTGTAGCTCGAATCCAAGAAAATTCTGTTTATAATCTAGATGAATACAGGTATTCATAAGCCTTACAAGTCATAGCTTTTTCTATTAATTTTCACAGACGGGTAGTTTCGCTCACAGTTCAATTGGTGTTACCTAATTGAGTACGTCTCTGGATGATCGTCGTGTTTTTCATCTCTTTCTAACGTCAGTATTAAAATAAGATCGTAAACTTCATACCAGTTTAATCGGTTACTTCTTCGGACTTTGGACTGATTTACAAATATTCAAAGATTTCAAATTTCACTGGTGGTAGGACTACTTGTGAGTCCGTACGGGTAGGTACCACCGCCCTGCCTATTTCTGCCGTGAAGCAGTAATGCGTTTCGGTTTGAAGGGTGGGGCAGCCGTTGTAACTATAAATGAGACAGAACTTATATCTCAAGGTGGGTGGCGCATTTACGTTGTAGAAGTCTTTGGGCTCTAGGAACCACTTAACACCAGGTGGGCTGTGAGGTCGTCCACTCATTTAAGCAATAAAAATTTTTAAAAAATAAGCGTCGGAATTTAAATGGTTACTAGAGCCCAATTGAGTGCCTTCATCTTTCTTTAAAATTAAGATCCAAGTATTAAAGTTATTATATTGATTGCAACCCGACAATCCTATGTAATGATACATACCCTATCGGTGACGAGCTTCATTGATAATCGTCCGAGAATACGTTTTAGGAAAATAATTTTTAGGCCCCAGGATCCGGACCAGCGCCAAATTGATTATAGCGAGTACACCGGGCGTCTCATCCCCTAATACGTAAAATTAAAATAAATAAAATCTCCTAACGCTTTCATCTACCTCGACAATTTCCATCAACGTGTTTTAATAAATTTTTATTGTTATTTTTTTTTATTGCTTACATCAATAAACTAGCTCACCTCGTGATACGAGTTCTAAGTCTCAGTTTTACAAATAGGCAGGGTGATGATACATACCGATGCGGGCTGAAATAACGCCCTACGACCATTTAAAATCTACATATATAAAAATGAATTGCTGTTCGTTGGTCTCGCTAAAACTTGAGAGCGGCTGGACCGATTTGGCTAATTTTGGTCTTGAATTATTTGCTGAAGTCCAGAGATGGTTTAAAAGGTAGAGAAATATGAAAATGCTCGGAATTAAATAAAAATAACAATTTTGTTTTTCCTTTGACGTGTCCCCCGTCGGACGGATTCCTTTTGTTTGTTTTAAGTTTATTTTATACAAAAGTTTAGGTCTTTTATTTATCGATTGAGGCACTACGAAGTCTGCCGGGTCAGCTAGTTCTTTATAAATTATTTGTAGTTCAATTTAATACGATAAATTACCGAGACACAAAAGGAACTTAACAAATTAAGCAGAGTGTAAAATGTTAAAATTATACATACAAATTCAGGACAGCAGTTCAAAATAGTACGACCGACATTTATTTTTACGATATGTCCACACATCCTCATTAGGGTGCAGGGCGTTTACACCAGCCAGGCGTCTCGTAATTCTGTTACGAAAATTTAATCGTAGAGCTCAACCGCATTTCAGCTCTCTCCCGTTACTTCACCAACACACACATTAAAACGATTTATTTCTAGGCGTCTAAGCTGAATGAATGAACCAGAAGATTTCCTGTATGTAATTAATTCAGTGTTAATTAGTTTTATTTTTATGTGTATTTACACTAATCCATCAAATTTTATACAATTTTTTGAAACTGTAAACAAAATATACAAAATTAAAAAAGGGTATGAATTACTTAGTGTGATTTTACAAACACTAGTACATTGTTTTGAAATGCTATTGTAGGTACATTGCATTGATTCAAATTGTTTGTACTAAAGATACCCAAATATATTCGATGCCTATACCTTGTATTTTTTTAATTTTTAACACCGATAGTATATGATATAAAAAATATTTCATACAGCATATCACTTTACACACACACACGAATTAAGATTACGGAAATTGTCCACTAAAGTCCGGATATAAGAAAATGTTTCATTCAAGTTAGTACTTCTGCATTTCTAAACATTGAGCTTTTAGAATTTTACTTATTAATTTTTATCATCGAGATTCAGAAGTGATTAGTGAAACAAAAAATATTCAAGACCTTTATTATATCCATATTAATAAAGCAGCCTTACATATTTATAGAATAGTTCAATTCTGGAAAAGACATTTCCATTTTCAAAATTTAAATATTATTTGTACATATTTTATTTAAACTTAGATGATGTTCGACACCCAATAGCGGTTCGTTAGCTGCGATGCCCTGCAGAAATCAACGACGTCATTTTTAACTTAAACTCTCGCTGATTTATTCCCCGGTGAAAAAATAACTGAAGTTTTTTTAAATCAAGTTGCCATTCCATTCCGATGAAAATTTCCATAAATTATAATAAGAGTCAAGGTATCGACTAACAATTTTTTCATATTCAATTCAATTTCTCATTTTTAGTGTTTTGCCTCTGCTGTCTTTAGTGTTATGCTGCTAATTGCTTATCTGAGAATTAGCAATTACTAAAGTGACCCCTTAAGCGCCATAAATAATGAATACCATTACTCACTTTGAATCATAAATTTGGAAATGCAGTCTCAACTGTATACGAAATACAACTTGCCTCAAAGGAAATAATACTAGGAAGACCTACAACTAGTAACCTAAAGGCTGAAAGCCGAATTGAATGTGTCTTGTGACCTCATTACATATATATAGTACGTACATTCGCAGAGTTTTATGACTTTGCAAGCTAACAATCCCCTCGGAATCAATTGTGCCCGGTGATAATTAATTTTTCTGATATACGATGTCCTTTGAGACCAACAGTTATTTTATTTTCTTGTGCTATATTCGGATGCCAAATGTTGAAAGCGCATGTAAAATTAAAACTTGAATGTAACAGAG
Source organism: Bombyx mandarina (assembly GCF_030267445.1). NCBI lineage: Eukaryota > Metazoa > Arthropoda > Insecta > Lepidoptera > Bombycidae > Bombyx > Bombyx mandarina. Next base: position 5,572,209 of record NC_143216.1, read on the forward strand.
CGGAAAGTGAAATGTTATCATGTGACGTGTTAAACTTCATAAAAAAAACACGCACAGCGGCGCACAACATGAGAGTTAAAATGTACGGCTCTGGATTATTTTTAGCCTAGCACATGACACCCGCGGGTCATTTTAACTGATCGATTTCAAAACTTTTCCGATTAATGTTCCTATCGCTGAAATAATAAATTACTCTACATTTATTATGGGTGTGTATTTGGAAGGAACCTCAAATCTAGATTTCCAATTTTTCGTGCGGTTAAATTTCAAAACGATCCTTCATTTAAATAGATATGATATGATGTGATGATATGACACAACGAAGATTCCTATGCTGTTTTTGATTGATCTTTGGATCCTTGTTATGTACATATTTAGTCGAAACAATAAATCCGAATAAATAAGTGGGTAACAAATAAAATATGGCGGACCTACATTGAGTCAACGAGGCCGAGTGGTTAAATATGATTTGTGTCGCCTCCAATTATTTCCACAACGTTCGTTGTGTAGTGTTGTAAATAATAACAATAAGAAATAATAAATATGATAATTATAAACCAAAGGCTTATGATTTTTAGAGCATTCGATATATCCACGCTTCAATGCCATTCAAATTGGGTTCGTATTATTAAATGGACAAAAGTACATATTTCCATACATTGCCTAAAATTAATACAGCTGAAGCAGTCGTCAAAGCTCACTCGATTATCGAATATCATATTTTTAAGTTTTTCGTGGACTTCATAATGTGACTCGGTCGATATGATGTAAGAGTAACGTACAGGAACAAGAATTTGGAATTAAACAACGTTATCAATAATAAATAGGTCAGTCAAATAAAAGAAGGACTGGCAACATCGGTCAACACATAGCGCGAGGCCTATTAACGTGTTTTTTCTGTTTTTTGTAGCTTCCTTCATGAAAGAGCTTCGTTACAGCGCGTTTTCCGGGAAACTTGATTGGCATCAGTGCCTCTATACATGTGTGAATTATTCCATAATAAGAAATTCAGGATGTAATTATTTTGTGTCTCACGAAAAATGTCAACAGCATCGCTCACGATAGATAGTCGAAGTGTTCTCCAGAAAACAAATTTTGCTTTTAAATTGATTTAAAATAATGCCGGATCTTCAAGACGAAAGGGGCCGTGAAGACAAAAGTAAACAAATTACTAATTGAAAATGAATCGAGCAAGCGTTTCGAGAATTTAATCCTTTAATTAATACCGCGGGCACATACTGAAACGTGTAAGTGATTTGGTTTCGATTAACAAAGGTATCTGTTGGACAGTTAACAAGGAACCAATTAAACTTAAACTTGAGCGACCGGTCTTGACAATGGCACGGATAAAGCCTTGCCTTGTTTCCACCTAACTCGGAACCGTGCTTCCTCGATTTGGTGACACGCGGTCCCGAGGCTATTCGTGTATTGTTTTGCATTCAGAGTTCGAAATGTAAATGCATTTGTTTATCGAAACAACAGTAATGTGAATGTTGTTCTTTTCTATAGCTGTAAAAGGCATCCTGCTTATTTATGCCGCGAAGTAATCACGCGCTACAGTTTGAACAGTCGTTATTCAACAATACTTAAATTTTGACCTCATGTTTCAAGTTAGACGTGGCATTCTAGTAATATGTGACTTCCAGAGCTCAATTACATTGAAGAAAGTATGCTCAAGCTTATTCAATCGTGGGGCCCATACTTATTCCTTTATATAGGTAAGTTGCTCACAAACTAATCTGGTAATGAACAAATGACAATGAAAGAAAAAAAACTTTGCTCAAACCACTGTGTTCAAAATAATTATATAACCTAGAAGCATTCTGATCACGCAGTTACTACGATTGAAGCGAATATTTTGATGATTAAACAATTACGATCTTGTATTTTCATAAGCTTCTATTCTACTAAATCTTTTCTATTAACAAATCAGTAGATATAATCCCGAAGACTTAAATTAAATGATAAATCCAAAGATTTCAAGGAAAATCGTTTACAAGTAAAATGTAGAACGTGTTAATCCCCTCAGGGATTATATTTGTTAGTATTACGATTAGCCTGATATAAATTTACGAAGCACTATGTCCGCGCTAGGCATAACAGTGCACATCAACGAGTTCGCCATGTTCCGATTTGCCGCTTCACAGATCACAGACTGTGCCCTATGAACGCTTAGCTTTCCCATGGTTTTTCAAAACGCTGCTCTCCAAAATGGGTGGAGCAATATAAAATAATCTATTTAAGCTATATTTTATTTTAAAATGGGAATTAATCGTCAACAAACATTATTTTGAGGGACTAGAATTTCCGGTCAAATTTTTCGTCATCATAATAAAATCCTCGGTTTATTTTTTGATGCGATCAGGGACAAATACTTATGTTATGATCGCTGTGGTTGTCGCAGTCAATAGTTTAACTCAAAAAAATATGAAAATAAATAAACTATAGAGGATAAAGTGAATTTCACATAACCAGCCCTATCATTAATAACAATAATGGAAAACTACCATTAAGTGTTTCAATTAGAACAAAACTGATTTTGATAGAATTCAAACAATTATTGTATGTATAAAGCTAATACTTAGTAAGATTTCCCTTTTATCTTTGCAAAATGGAATCTTAAATAATAGCAATTACTTTAAACTCATTGGGAACATTTTAGAAGTACTTCATACATGATTGAGATATTGATGTAAATGAGAAGTTGATTTTTATTCATAAAGAAAAACAAAGTGTATAAAGATGCGATATTGATCGAATCATTATCATTTTGTATTAAAAATTAACGCATCAAAAATAATCATCTTCCAGGCAAGTTTACACTCTAAATAAACTCACTCTCTAAATGTTTTTTGGATTCCCTGAAAAATTAAGGCTTTTCATAATTTTTTTATTACCAGTATTCAAACTATTGTTATCAAATTTGACATCTTGATCTTTTATTTTCTTTATGCGAGCTTGCGGGCCTTCAAGTTGTGTCGTGTGAGTCAGCCGATCATGATACTTCATAGATGTAGTCCTTATCCATTGAGAGCGCGTGAGAATAAATCGATGATTGATGGTTTTGTTTTTGATGACGTCATCGGATTTGTGATAAGAAATATTGTGAACGTTAGTAACTAGCCAACTATAAGAGCGGTGCTTTAATGAAATAGACAGCCAATAATGTTGATGTGACCTATTTTTCTTTACCTTAAAGTTTTTGTATTATTTAAGCATTTTTGACGATATCTACAGAGAGACCTGACTTCGCCTTTTAATTTTGATCAAATTTATTTGATTTTTATCTACAAACGAAAATGGAATCGAACAGATATAAATAATATAGAATAGTAAATTGAGATGCACCTAATAATACCCGCGTCGCATAACCTCGTTGCAAACACACAGTAGAGCAATTATCAAGTTGGATGTTTGGTAACAACTAGTGAGCCACATTTCCCAACTGACTGCTTCTATGTAAAACTGTTCCCAGTTCTACTGTGGCTGTTAATTAGACTAGTAACAGGTTGAAGGTATTTTAAGCTGTTTGCTACACGACGCTATTGGTTCCAGCACTAAAAGTGAATTTAGAATTATGTAGTTAAAAAAAGTGACTGATAAATGATACATTTAAAAGACGCTTCTTTTATTAAATTGTTTCGAAATCACTAACAAAACTACATAATATTTTACATAAAAAACGACTGCCTATATTATTATACATTTAATAATAATTTTATCTTTAGTTCTGTGTACGGCTACGACTTATCAACGCTACGGCCTACGCTGACGTAGAGCGTAAATATGAACCTAATTTATGTGTCTACATTACAAAGCATTTAGCGTTCGACAGATCTCACACGAAAAACTGCCACATCACAAAGTTGCTATTTGATGCTTGCGTGATGTCACGTGACGTGATAAGCGTGATTGATGACGTCACACGCGTCACGACGACATAATATGTCCGCGGGGGTGGCACATTAGCCTACTTGTTGAGCGTCGCAGAATTATGGGAATACTTCAGTGTTATATTTGGGAGCGTTTTGACAGTTTATCAATACGTGTGCGTTTTACCGATAGGTTTTTTTTTTTCGCTTTTTGATATAAACTCGACGAGTGTCGAAGTAACATTAAAATTACTATTTTCTGGCGATTAATCATTAATTCTTCGTAATCGTAAAATTTTCAATTTTACTATTTAATATAAATACCAATATTGATGGTAAGTACAAAAATTCATTAAATCCCAAACTAATAGACCTCAAATTAGTAGTAAAAAAAATAATTTTAATATTTAACAAATATTTTGTTTTGTCAATTTGTGACCTAAAAAACATCATTTGTTGCGTCACGTGTTATGCATACTATTTTATATGTACAAATAAATTGAAGTAAAATATTGCCATAACTTGAAACGAACCTTTTTACAATTGTTTTTCAATATTTACAGTATGAGCATTTACATTTAGTTTATCCCCATATGAAAGCAGCCTTTTGTAAAGTTTCCAAACTAGCTAGTGCTCTACTATCTGTGTATGCGTGCCTGTGCTTTGTTCACTAAGGAACACTTCTTTCCTTCAAATTTCTGAATCGCATGAAAAAAGGCATAGCGAGAAAACTAGACCGTAATAAAATGAAGACGAATAAATAGCATTGTATGTAGTTAAAAATTTGTTAACTGTATCGATTTCATCTGTTTTATTGTATTTTATTTATTATTGCTAATTGGCGGTGAGCTAACACAGATTTTCTATTTATAGTAGCTTTACCTACATAAATGTTATTTAAAAATGAATATGTACATTTTATCTTAATGTAACCGATAAAAATTATATATTTGCAAATATGATTAATATTAAAAATATTACATGTTAAACCTTTAAAACACTCTCTTGTATTTTTCCACTTGATTTGTGAATATATTTCTATCATTTATAACACGAACCAAAATAGATAAAGTCACTTTTCTACAAAGCGAATATTTCTGCGACTGTAAACATTACTTGGAAGGATTATAAACAAAAACAGGAAGCACGTTTGAAAAAAAACGATTCAAATTATATTTTATTTTAATGCCATTATGTTTACGGCTTTAACGAGTCGAATTAACTGATTATCAGACTGATGAAATTGTTTTTAAACTCGAATTCGAATAATAAATTCGAATGTAATTATTTATTACACTAATTTTGCATTGTGGTCCCACATTTTATTCCTCCTCCTCCTCCTCGCGTCGTTTCCCTCATTACTGAGGGTCGTGACTCCCCCGCTGCATCAGTTTCTCCCGTACGATTTCCCTCCATCTGCTGCGATCCTTAGCTTCATGAAGGGCATTGTGGAAATTGATGTTTAGACAAGATCGTATTTGGTCCGACCATCTCGTGGGACTGCGTCCTCTGGGACGTTTGCCATCTACCTTTCCTGTCACCATCAGCTGTTCAAGATTGTGACCCTCTTTACGAGCAATATGTCCGAAGAATTCCAGCACCCTACGAAGGCATATAGTGGAAAGTCTGGTTTTGATATGAAGCTCTCTCAGAATAGACACGTTGGTGCGAAAGCGGTCCATTTTATTCCTACCTAGATTAAATAAAAATTAAATAAAACTTGAAATAGGAGCTCAGCTTTTATTATAATCACATTGTTTTAAGTAAAATGTTGCTTCATTGCCACGTAAAGCGGGACGCTATAAATTTCGCGAGATCAAATTTGATTATTACCTTTTGACACATTTCTTTCATCAGAATAGATGTATTAATTTGTTTATCTATGATTCCCAGTAAACTAAATAAATTGATAATGGACTGGAGAATAAAGCGTTTGAAAATTTCTAGAGAGTAAAAAAAATCGGTGATTTGAGCTCAGGTACTAATGCTTTATCGTAATAGTTTTTGCTGACATAGACGTCATCGTTATTCAGAAACATATTTATTTTTTAGTAGGCAAGATGAATTATAAACATATTGTAGGGAGACATTTAGGAGGCATACCCGGCTGTAGACGTCTTTAGGTTGGAAGATACAAGATAGACAGATAGCTAATAAATTAATAAAACACAAAACAATTTGGTAGGAAGATGTACTGTAAGCTTGCACTGATAGGATGGTGACCACCACTACTTTGCTTAATTCTTCCGCTATGCAAAACAATCGAAAATTGGCAAATGTGGCAATCGTTCTGAAGTCCACCGGTTCCGGTAATAACCATTTCATCCCAATAAAGCCTTGATCATCTGACATTATGTTAGAGAAATATAAAGACATCGTTTTTTTTTTAAACGTCTTTGATCATCTGATAAAAGGAGTATATTATATTACGACTAACCTTTATGGTAAGCTGCCGACGTCGCCTAATGGAATACCAATTTAGTCATGAAAAAAAAAACAGCGACAAGTTATAACATACGCGCGTATGTGTGTCGCGAGCATGTACATTACACAAAATCACTTTCACAGTCGCTCCGATTGTTACGAAGCAGGGAACTTGTTTTCTTTATACGCTTTATTTCACTACACGTACGTGGAAATATTTACAAAAGGCCCTAAGGAACAAACGAAATTCAATTTATATTTACCTTTTAGTTTTGTGTACAAATATTGGAACGTCATAACACGTATTTTAACATAAGAAGAGTATTTGGCTAGGCATATTATATAGGCAAGACCTGGGAACGGTTAAAAGTTTATTGCGTTTACGTACCTACGTACCGCATAATGACAGACATTATCGTTTATCAAAATATTCGCGAGCGGTAATTCGTTTTGCCGTGTAAACGAATTTCAGAATTGTTTTTGAAGATCCCTAGAATCTAGAAACTCTAATATCGTTGCGTAGATTTTTTTTCATCATAAACATTAATAAACGTTCATATTACAATGCAATTGAGTACAAATTACAATTTATCGGAAATGACAGCTACGCTACACAAGGCAGGATCTTTTACTATAAGCGGATCGTTACTCTATACAGCTATGATCCAAATGTTGTTCAGAAATTGTATGTATATACAAGATTAACTTCAAAATAATGTTAATGATAATTTAATTAGTAAGGCTCCTTGAAAATCTCTATCTAACTTTTAAATGATTGGGAGAACTACATAATATCTTAGTTGAGGGTTACGGGAGATCCCGAGAGGTCTGATGTGCTTCTAACATGGGGTTAGTGGAAAACGAAAATACCCAAAATCATCTATACTTATTAAAGGTGCTCTTAGTGCTACTCAGGGCTTTGACACTGTTAGCAAATCCCACTCCTCCTGGCTGAGCCTTTGCTCGCCCACCTGTCCTGGTGAAACTGGAAAGGCCTCCGGGCCACCAGTAATCCTTCAATTCTAAAAAAAAAAGGGTTTTGACACTCCTAGTGTTACTAAAATGCTATACCTACTGGTTAAATTTTAAAGAACGATTTTTAATAAATGAAAGGTATTTACAAAAAGACATTAACAATCTCTGCTGTTAATGTGAATTGAAATCGGTTGAACTAAGTTGTTAGAACCGATATCGTTCGAGAAACGTTCACTGCAGAATGTATAAACACGGGCCTCTCTCGAAGCTCAATTAATCCAATGCTGCATACATCCAGGAGATTCTAGCCATGTTCACCGTCAGTCTTCATTATAAATTAATATTATAGGAAATAAAACGTAACTTGTATTGTTGTTTGTTTCAGTCATGTCTCGGAGTTTCGTGTTTGCCCTCGCACTGTTCGGAATGGTGGCAGTTTTACCTTTGCCCACAGCAAATGCTCAGGCGTTATCGAACTACGATGGTATGTACGAATTAATTATTATATTTTATGTTTTCTCTCGAGTTCTTGACTCGGTTTATTTCCTAGCTCCCGCCCTGAAACCTTCAGAAAAGAGGAGGTTCGGACTCCCATGAATTTATGAAAACTGTATTACCCAAAAACTTTACTTATTATTGTACATGTGTGTATGGCTGCTTGTTTTTGTATTATGTGTATGTTTATATTTGCTTCCAATTTGTTTATGTAATTAATTCTTATTATTAATTATTATTATTATTATAATATTAATTAATATATTATATTAACATAATACTTTTATTAATTTAATATTTAAAATTAACACATTTTTGTATGAGTATTCTTAAAACGTTATTAGTTTAATAAAATTAAACATTAAGAAAAGCGAGAATTTTTATTGAATATGTTGAACGATAAAGAAAAATTCATAAATAAGTGTTTCGTGATTTCATTATTTTGTTTATCATTATAGAGCTTAGAGCTGCTAATATATTCACATATTTTGATAACATAATATCGGCAATGGAAAATTAATTATAAAACTTCGTACTGAAAATAATTAATAATATATTAATAATTATAATTACACTTGAAATTATGACTTTGTCGAACTGTACAAGTAAGTCTAATAACAATATAATTCCTGTGTCAACACATTGAACGGCTTGTAAAATCTGTGACTCACGTAAGAGGCACGTACTCCTTAATCTATTCGACAACAGTTAAGCTACATTTTATGGAAAATTTACAGTAGGAGAAGTCAATATAACTTTATTGCTTTAAAACAAACAATTTCAGACTAATAATCCCTTTCAATGTTTTCACTGTAATAAATCAGATCTGAAAATGTGGTAACGAAATTCACCTAGAACCATTATGAGTGGTAAGGCACAGATATCGATGGGTTCAGAACACGTTTGTGGTTATAACGACCAAACACTAACACTAAGTGAAATTACACTAATAATTGACAATACAACTTGTGGTCACGTCCATTTTGTGGATGCGAATGTAATCGGAAGATAATAATAGAATAATTACACTTTTGTTACTTGTTTAGAAATGCTGTGAAACAAAATGAGGTGTGGTCCTATTATTTATTGTTCAATGAGCAGTCACTTTTCTCATCAAACAGGAATCCCTTGAGAGGCCCTGTTCGATAGTTGCCCTTCAAGTTCGTCTGAAAGTGTCCAGAAGGTTTCCTCGCTGACAACATTAACTTTATAACAAGGGTGGGCGCAAACATTCAGCTAAATTCAATTTAGTTTCTAAAGTTTTAAGCATTTTCCTTCTAAGTCGTTTCGCTGTTTCAGAGCGTTTGTGGTCCTCATTCTTTTTTAGGGACTGAAGTCGTTTGCCTTACTTCGTTTCTCAGCTTCTTATTGCCGTCAATCCTGAACTTGGTCTCGCAAAGTAGACCTGATCTATATAGTCCATCGAACTGCTAACACCTCACAGAACCTGGTTCCATCCACCTTATTCTATATCACGAGTCGTTCTAAGGAAACGTTTTTTGTCATAAAGCGTGATCGAAGAAGTTTAGTAAACAGCTTTGCATTACTGTTGTGACAGACACTCTGATATTGAGTTCTTCGACTATAAAGACATTGGCGCAAATTTATCTCCTATTTGAAGCTTTCTCCTATAGCGTTGCATTTCAAGGGCGTATCTTTTTATGTATTGGGGCTCACCACGTAGCCTTAATTTTGCTGAATACGAATCACGAGCCCTTTATTTCATACCAAAATTGAGTCACACTTGAAAATTGCATATGCAGATTACGCATATGTAGTATTTTTGTCAGTTTTTCCGTGTCATGGACTTAAATAAGATTACTTTTACGGTTTAATCTATCCTTTTTTTATACATACATAATGTATCTTACATATGACACATACACATACAATATCACATATATATCATAATATATCTTTGTGCCCAAAAAATCGTAATGTATGAAATAATATAAATAATAATGTATGAAAAAGAATGTCTGTATAAAATCGTGGGTAGAATAACAAATGACAAACTACAACAATCCCAATTTAAAGTTGACTCGACAACAATCTTCGAATTTGAGGCGACAGCGCAAATGCAGAAATTATTGCTCCAATGTTTCCGGTCGAGGTGGGTACAGGGTCAACTTGCAAACTTTGAACTTAGTTAAATCTTAGATCCACGTTAATTCCTAGACAGATTCCGATCATAGTTACGAGAGTATAAATGTACTCTAATTTGTTACTTTACTTACTCAACAAACAATAGTCAATTAAAAGGGGCTTTAATCTGTCAATTCTCTTAATATAGCTAATAAAAGGTCGGGCAGTTATTCTAGGTTTTTCACTGGTGGTAGGACCTCTTGGGAGTCCGCACGGGTAGGTACCACCACCCCGCCTATTTCCGCCGTGAAGCAGTAATGCGTTTCGGTTCGAAGGGTGGGGTAGCCGTTGTTACTATACTGAGACCTTAGAACTTATATCTCGAGGGGGGTGGCGCGTTTACGTTGCAGACGTCTATGGGCTCCAGTAACCACTTAACACCAGGTGGGCTGTGAGCTCGTCCACCCATCTAAGCAATAAAAAAAAAAATTAAAAAAGGTTTATAACAATTACATCACGATACAGGGTTAAATAGCTTTTGTCATGTAATAAAACAATGATAAGTCGGTTTTGTTTTTTTAATATATTTTTTGAGTGGTAATAAACATGTCGTGCGGTTTTATTTAGGTTCTCTCTGCGTAGGATTGCCAAAACTTTTACGATATTAAAATAATAATATCACAATAGCAAGGCACATAATATATCAACTATAGTCGGATTTTTAATTAGACGAAGCCAGCTGACAGTAGCTAATGTCACTTTGTGAAATAATGTTGCTATATTTAAAGTAATAGTGATGCGTTCAGTTCTCGTTCAATCACATAAATGAACAATGAGTGTGAAGAGTTAATCATTAATTTCAAACTATAAAAGAATATTATTTATATTTTACAATAAAATTGTATTAAAGTGATCCAATATAATAATATGTTACTAGTAGTATGTAACTACAATCAGTTTTTTTTATTTTCATTACCTATGTACCTATAATTGTTATATTTTATACATCTATAGTTTCAACTATATGATGCATTGGAAATAGGACAGTCTTACAAACTTCCTCGCAATGTTTTTCTTAATGTTTAAAACACTCGGTATTTAGTACAGGTAGATACCATAGGAACATAATGTTTCGTCGAAAACTCGTTGGTATGTACAAAACACGGCTAAAATTCGAACCCCGTGCCCGATATCGGCAGTTCGGCACACTAACTATTCACTAGACAATCGAGGCAATTTCATTAATTCAGGAGTTTTTTCAATCGTTCACTTTGTCACAACACTATTTTTATTTCATCAAAAACTGACAACACAGTAAACGTCAGTTTACTTCGTCTAATAAAAAATCCGACTATAGGCATTGTGCTCTAAATGATTTATTCAAGACAAGAAATGGTCGTTTTAATTTCAACCTTATGATTTGAAGCTAAGACAACATTCACGTGCTTCACAAAACCTATCCTCACGATTACAATATTTTATAACCTAACACAAAGAAGAATCTTTTTTAATACTTGCTCGCTTTGTATTACAAGGGAACGTTTTCATAACGTACGTAATGATCGCATCGTAAGAATATATTGAATGTTTTTTTTCTATTCGCATTTTGTCTAAAGTATTCTAAGAAGATTATTCCTTGTGCAATAGAATGGTGTGTCAATTTATCAAATGGACGGTATAGTTAAATTTTCATGGTAAAAAAACCTTCAAGATCTTTGTAATTACGCAATAAGAGTAATAAGAGGAAACATTCTGCCCATTTGAGCTATTTTGTATTAAATAAATTGTACATATATTTCTATATTTAACAGTGTCTCTTGTGTGCACGAAATAAGCGTGAATAGATACTTTAGTCCGATCCATTTGTTTCGAAGTAAGGTAAGTTTTACGAAAACCGGAAACTAAAGTCACGATGGACGTAAATTTTCCATCCAATTACGATGGTATTTTGACCCACGGTTCTTGGTGAAAGGAAATTAAATAAGTTATTTACTTACTGTCCATTAAGATTCAAACAGAGAAAAATTTGGCTAAAATTCATTCCCAATAGTGTGTACGATTTATATTCAGAAGTTATTACTGCTACTTCTAATCCATGGTACACTCATCCTACCTTCCTACCTAAAGGTCCCGTTATTCATAGCTTGAGTTGACCGGGCTTAGAATGTGCTTTGAGCAAGTACGCCTATCAATTTTCATCACCAATAACTGAATTGATTTGAACTTTGCAACTGCTCATATTTTCATATTTATATCGTATTTGGACTTTTCCACACTACCGATCTACTCCATTAGAAATATTTACGTTATAACCCCAATAAAAAATATTACTTACAGTAAATTAATACTGAAAATATCAATTAATCGTCACCAGTAATGTAATGTAACAATAGCGAATTTACTTCTGAATCTCGCAGTTTCCACTTCTCGTGTTCGCTCTGAGAACGCAAAAATGTTTTTACTACGCAAAGTTCCATCGTAATAAAACTTGGGCAATCCTGTTATTCTCGCATTACATGATTAATAAGAAAAGTTAGTTGCTGAGTACCTGTAGCGACTTGTAACGATTTATTTTCTATTAATAATATAATAATTAGTAACTCAATCAAACATTTACAAATTTATATAATGTTTTTGGCATAACACAACTATTGTCAATCGAATTTTTGTGCGTACACTATACTAACGGATGTATGCATATAATGAATGTATGTACGTAAATATGTATGTATTTGTATGAAGGTTCATGAACATATGTGTGTAAGATTGCATGTGCATATGTTTAGAATATTAGTTAGTCTATCATTATTAGCGTTAGTATGGCATTTACACAGAATTTTTTTCAGTACCTAATTATTTTTTTATCGTATTTGCCGATTTGCTCCCTACTTACTTGTTAACACACATATAAATTGTAAAACATTACAATTTAATATTATCGTAAATTCACTTGGCAGTCTTTACTAAATTTCTGTTATTTATTTTATTTTATTTTACAATAAGAATTATCTCACTTTTAGTCTAGTACCATTTACATTTTTGGCTTTAAATTATTCAGATGATGAGTTCACTAACAAAATAAAATGCATATAAAATGATATGCATACTTCAGTGCTCTCTGTGCATTGAGCTTTTATTATTATAAAACAAGTTGATTCATTTTTTAATAAAATTTATAAATGTTCATTACACTTTTTTACTATTATTAAATTAACATATTTTTTCAGATCACTCGCAGCATAAGTGAATATTGATTTGTATGTTCAATAATTTCGTGGTCTGCTATCTAATTTCAGAATCTTTGTTAAATATTACTTATAGTTTCATAATCGAAATGTATTTATATTATGTCTTATACTTACTGGTGGTAGGACCTTAATAGTGGAAAGACCTCTTGTGAGTCCGCACGGGTAGGTACCACCACCCTGCCTATTTCAGCCGTGAAGCAGTAATGCGTTTTAGTTTGAAGTTAGTAGTGGGTGGCGGCATTTACGTTGTAGATATCTATGGGCTCCGCTAACCACTTAACACCAGGTGGGCTGTGAGCTCGTCGAACTATCTATGCAATAAATAAAAAATATATATGGTTTTTTCGGTAGTCACAGATGAACAACCGTACCGTGTTAAATATGGAACATTTCAGTCTGAATTCTTTAGTAATTTTTAACTAAATTCTCTTTTTGGAATGAAGTTCCTTACGGGACGATGCGGAGGGGTACCCTAACCGGGATAAAACGTCCGTAACGTAAGATTTTTATTAGTAATGCACACAGTGTACGACTTAACTTTGTAATAACGTACAAAAAATTACATATTTTTTTATCATTCATTGACCACGATCTCAGAGCGTTCGTTTGCGCAACACACTAACTCTTATGCAAACAACCGTGAATGAAGTGTACCACATTAAGTTCGCACGTTACCGAATGACCGTGGGTCGTTGCGAAACCTCCAGTTTTATTTTCTTTATACCTCAAATAGAACTTAAAATTAATATTTTTATAATAAGGAACTTCGTTCCTATCCGGTGTCCCACGACATCACACATCTTTTTTATTTACCGTTCGCTGTCCTAGCGTCACCTGCAACATTCGAGAGCCGGAATAACTGGGATGCACTGGGAGGGCTCTATGCTCTTCTGGCCCAGCACGACGCGCTCGGCGGACACGCGCTGGCCCGCAAGTCTGTTCGATCGCCATCCCGACGCCTGCGATTCGGCCGCCGATCAGATCCCGACATGCCACCTCAAGCTCCTGTGAGTTCATAAAAAATACATTTATAAGATCCTCGCTATGTACGTTACGTGTACATTAAGATTGTTTTAATAGCTCAACGGTAGGTTTAACGGTAGGCTTTGCCCCCGGCATTGTTGAAGTCCATGGGCGACGGTAACCACTCACCATTAGGCGGGCCGTATACTCGTCTGCCTACAGGGGCAATAAAAAATAAAAAAAAAGCTCAAACGTTCTGGTTTTGTGAGCAGCTTTCGAATTTAAAAATCTCATGTAGATGTTAGCATTAGATATCAGATACTATATAGTTACGTATGTGTACTTGCTTAGTATACGATACATAGAAATCAGCAAATTCTCGGGAGAGACAATTTAAATTTGCTTCAATTTGACAATCGTAATAATTTGAATATATCAACGCACCGAGAAGGTTACATAGAATAATATTCAGATACAACATAATAGAATTATAACTCGGAGAGCCAAATTCCGCTATAAATTTGAATGATAAATTCCAGTACACGAGCACGGAAATATTAAGTTGTTAAGAGAGATCACGCACCGATATCGTTCTAAATATTAAAGATATAACAGTAAAATGAAAGCTGCTTACATCAACGAATATTGTTCGGAATATTCGAATATGTAATACTGTCTCACAGTGAGTAGTGTTACTTATGCTATGAGGTTTCAGAAGTCAGAGTGAAATAAGAAGATTCGAAATGAAAACCCGAAGTGGTAGGGGTCTTGCGAGCACTGATAAGTACCACTACCCTCTTTATTTTTGTCATGGAGCAGTAATACGTTTCGGTTTGAAGATTGAGGCAGCTATTATACTATAACCCCGAGACTTAGAACTGATATGTCAAGGAGGGTGGCGGCATTTAGGTTGTTGTTGTCTACGGGCTTTGGTAACCATTAAGCAAGGGGTCTAAGATCGTACATCGATCTAAGCAATAAAAAATAATTGTAATGATAATGAATGATAATTTTTCTTTCCTTCCCTTTCTGTCTATTTTATCATCGCATCCTCTGTCACTGGATCAGAGTTCATATTAACTATCGGTAGCATGCGCCCATTAATGATTTAAATTCAGTGATTTATCACACACTATATATATATGGCTTTAAAATGAATTGTCCTCCACTGCACTATCACACGAGATTTCAATAAAGTCTTAAGCCAGACCCAGTCGCATAGCTGTAGATCTGGCATTGTTCATCTCCACGAGCGTCTATCAAAACAGACTGCCAGTTTTATTTACAACCAGAGAGAGAGAGAGAGAGTGGAAAACAAAAAAAATCATTGCTTACTCTACTTGTTTTGGGTACACGTAACATCTTTTTATATTTTTTCGAAATACCAAAATGTAGTATTTAAATTTTCCAGACCTAATTACGTAACATACAGTCAAGATGGCGCCTACTGTAAATAAAGTCATCTCTAATTATAATTGACAATAAGATTTGAATAGGATTCTGAAAATTTTACCGTTCCACCCATTAAAACATTTGTGATGGTACTTGGTACTTACTCAAAATTTATCAGTAAGAACTATACATATTATTATAATTTTTAAGATTATAAATCGGACGTCAAGAAAACAAAGGAAAAACTCTTAGCTTGAGTTCGTTCAATGTATAACGTATTATTTTATTTTGAAATTAGAGTTTAATTCGTTGAGTTACCATAGCGCCGTAGCATCTGGAATATTTCCAAGAGCTCTGAGTACATACATGACCCGAATTACTTTTTGTAAGTTAAACAAAACTGCCAACTTTCGATCTACACCTATAGCTTTGCTTTTCAGATACACTGCTGATTTCTTGTTTTAATTTGAAAGAAATTTGAAAATGTATAAGCGAACAGCCTAACAACGCAGTGTTAAAGGAGTACCGATCCGAAAAACGTAGTTCTCTCGATCATTATATAAATCAATTTTGTTAACTTTCAACACCCTTTCATCCCTAATTTTATGAAGCCCGCCTTATCCCTTGCTCCATTAGTAGGGCTTCGTGGCCATGAACATATGTACATACGTATATATTCTAAGCGTATAGCGGTGTGATAGTTAATAGTTTTGGCCTTTAAAATATATGTATAACTCTAATGATGAAACGATACGGTTCATTTATTTGCCTGATAGACTGTGCAAGGGTGCGCTTATCGGAAACAATTAACATTAACGTATGTTTGTGAGTTAAAGGTTATTTTTACAGTAGCTGTTCACGTTTGATTATCACTAGATTAAATATATTTTTAAGCCCGTTAATAATACAACACTATCTCGAATTACCTAATACAAAAATGTAATAGAAGAAATGAAGAGACCAATGTGTATTCGCATTTAAAATTTCCCAATTACTGTAAATACAATTGTATAAGACAGTAACAAAATTGTTCCAAGTCTCTATGTCTGGCCGGAAGGAGAACAGAGATCGCCAATTTAGATTGAGGAAGAAACGTCATAATATTATTTAAGTTCTGCAGAAGCTATCTCTTTAAATTCTATTCGCTGCTAATTTTTGTTCCAGATATGACAATCGGTAATGTAGCGTACATATTTAATCATTTATCACTGATTTTTTAATCACCGTCCGCTACTTTGGAACGGCAGTAATACTAGGGACACACCCTATTATAATCTACTTTAGTCAAATCCAATTTAAAGCCAGTCAAAACTATCCAGTAAAACATTATCAATTTAAAATATATTTTAAAATTGATATTCACGATTTTAATTTAACCTCTTTTAGAATGCCTAAAAACTTATTGAATTTCAGAAATGGACTTAATATTGAGATTTAATACACACGAATTTCCAACAACAAAACTATTAATAACCCCTAACGATGTTTTGAAAATTCGAAATCTATCTAATTAATAAATCGAAGCTCTTCCATCACCAAAGGGAGGTAGAATCGAGAAAGTGGCCGTTGGTAAAATTAAAATCCAATGCAAACTGCAACAAGAATAACGTATTGTATTCATACCGTCTAGTACGGTAAAGACAGAAGAAAAAATTTATTAAAAAAAATTAAATCTATACTAATCTATATATATAAAAATTAATTGCTGTTCGTTAGTCTCGCTAAAACTCGAGAACGGCTGAACCGATTTAACTATTTTTGATCTTGAATTATTTATGGAAGTCCAGAGAAGGTTTAAAAGGTGAGAAAATATAAAAAAGCTCGCAATTATATAAAAACAAACAATTTTGTTTTTCCTTTGATGTGTCCCCTTGATGTGTCTTTTATTTATCGATTGAGGCACTACGAAGTCTGCCGGGTCAGCTAGTAGGTATATAAATCTATAGTGGTTTTTATGGATGTTCCGTTATAACTACTGAACCATGCATCCGATTGACTTGAAACTTGGTATCCATGTATAAAATACATGTACTTAATGGATAGGCTAATATTTATATGAGTGTTGTACCTCCTAATAATAATGACAATAAATAATAATGTTAATTTTAAATGCCAAGCGAAGCGGGCGAGTAAGGCTAGTTTCTTTATAAGCTTTTTGAATTGTGTTAGATTGACGAGATGGATGAGCTGCTCTCTCTCCGCGAGGTTCGCACCCCGGTCCGCCTACGCTTCGGACGCCGCTCTGACGAACGCGCTGTGCCACATATCTTCCCTCAGGAGGTAAAATCGGAAAATTATAAAAGAAAGAATTTAAAACATTTAAAGTATTTAAAACAAGCAATTAACAACAAACAGCAAAACAAACAGCATTTAAAGCAAGCAATTAAATGTTTTAAAAACAACTATAATAAATAAATGCTTTTAAAAACAATCTAATTTAAAATATGCGCTGCTGTTTTTAACAAGCCGTATTGACCATTTATTTTGTCAGGTTTTATCCTAAAGTCATCGAAGGTTGGTAGGAAGAACCTATAACGGAACATTATAGGATAAAATTGATTCCGTGTATAGTTTCAATTTAAAGGCATAGAAATAGAGGCGCTATAGATGTTGATAAAAACCAATACTAGGTTCTCGTTTAGGGCAGAAAGCAAAAACATTCTTCATCCAAATCCCAATAGTAGATACGTATTGATCAGAAGATCGTAAAACTCGTTGATGCAGTGTTAACCCTTGTAATGAAGTTATTTCCTCTAACAAGGCACTATTCTTTGTTTTACGACGCCGAACGATTTATGACGAATGTTCTCTTTTTGAATCCAGAACGTAAATCTATAAATAGAAATGCGCGAGAAGTACCGTTACACTGTTTTTGCATTAAAAAACAAAAGCGGCACGCTGTATGTCAATATGCAAAAGAAAAGCTAAAGTTATAAGTTTTAAAATGCATCAAAAAGTTTGTAAGCATATCCGCATTGAAAATACGGTCAATTCGAATGGAAGATTGGAAAATGGAATTTTCTAGAAACAGTAATAATATCTTCTTTGAAATACTAAACGGAACTATTTTTGTTTTCAAACTCTGTGATTCGGAACGCGTGAGCGACAGGAATTCCTTGAAACGGAATTCTAGATTTTCGTAAATCTGTGAGATTCAAAGCGAGATTTGAAAATTAATAAAATACTCGTGCATTTCATCAGATTAAAGGCTTTGACAGTATTGATACATGACATGATTTTTACTGTGATTATTTTCTAAGTTCTATTGAAGTTGAACAATTCCGGTATCGTGCCGCGATAATCATTGTGGACATTAAACCTGTAGAATGCGTGTTTTATTGCTTATTGCAAGAGTTTTATAGGGTGTGTGATATAAGTTACATTTTTGTGTAGGAGCAGGATCGCGCTGTGCGAGCCCCTTCTATGCGTCTACGATTCGGCCGCCGATCTGACAACAATATGTTCTTAATGCCATACGAGGTACGTATCTAAGCGATTTTAATTTTTTTTTTGACTTTACAATCTCTTATAATTCGATGGAGCCGGCTGCACGCACGAAAAAACATGACTCATGTGGCGTTACCTCGCTCTGAGGCGTTCCATTTAAGGCTTGAAGTGCAAGCGAGAGGGTGCAACGAGCGACAAAGAGGCACAATCGGCCTCCGTGTTCGGCAGCGTTCGACACGTCTCTCTCCTACTTGAGTGAGCGATGCATCCGCGTGGACAGCTGCTATACAATAATACATTTAAATGTTTTCGTTAAGTATGAAGTTCAGTGAAAAGTGAATGTGGTGTCAATTGTCCATACAAAATATCTATCAAACAAAAAAAAAATTTATTTTATTTTGAAAAATGAAACCATTTTTTATTTATTTATTTCTTAGATGGGTGGACGAGCTCACAGCCCACATTGTCTTAAGTGGTTACTGAAGCTCATAGACATCTACCACGTAAATGCGCCACCCACCTTGAGATATCAGTTCTAAGGTCTCAGTATAATTCCAACGGCTGTCCCACCCTTCAAACCGAAACGCATTACTGCTTCACGGCAGAAATAGGCGAGGTGGTGGTACCCACCCGTGCGGACTCACAAAAGTTGGACTTGCTCCCCGATATGAATCACAAAATACTCTTCGTACCAATCATTTGTATTATCTAACAGTACAAGAGTAAATAATGGACGATATTAATTTTATTTCGGGTGATCTTTTATTATTACGTTATTATTTATAGAAGCACTACAGTGATATGTTTAATATTCTTATTTTTTTAGTCTGCTCTGCCTAAGGAAGTGAAAGCTAGCGGCTCCGTGGAAGATGATAGACAACAAGAATAAGCTCACCCAGAACATATCCTCTCGTCGCAACCTAGATGTATTTCTCTCAATGTCAAAATATATACCTAAATTTCGATTATTAATAAAATTACCGTAATAAATGTATGTAAACGTAAAATATTTAATAGATTCTTAGATAATACTCGGTCGTATTAATAAGATTTGTGTATATAAACTATTTTAGAGTGTTATTAAACTTTGTTCTGGCATCTAATTAATCAGTTTCTTGTTTTATTTCTCTACTTTAAATATATCTATGATCACTGTGCGTCAATGTTTGTAATATTTTGACGACAGAAATATCAGAACACCCGTTGACGTTTCCAGTCAACTTTATATTAAGACTGTCTCTGTACTTTTTAATTTAAAATTTGTCTTTTATAGCCTTTTTATCACCGTCTTGAGCTGAGCGAAGAGTTCTACATTTTTAGAGCTGGGCAAATGTAAAACTACTTCGCTCTAACACCGTTCATTTCAGACCTGTCTTCAAGCCTGTTTAATCAAATTTCCACTTTAGCATCGATAAATTAAAAAGAATACTGTTTACACTAAGTATAAGTGTAGTATGTTTAATTTTGTTATTACATCTAAATAGATTAATTGATGACTTGAAATAAACAATTTTAACAAGAGGTATGCACCGCTTTCATTTAACTTAGCAAATCCTGAATATTTTCCTGAGATATTTTGAATTACTTACGGGTATTGAATTAGAAAAGACGTTTGCCAAGATCAAAACGAGCTCCAAAATAAATTATAGCCTGGCAATTATTTACAAAATGTTAAACGTAAGAATTTCAAAAATTCTATAATTGAACTTTTTAATTTTTTATTATCCGCAAACAAGCTAAGACCGATTACCCACCACAAAGCTCATAATGCCATGGGATATTACTTAAAGTGTCTATTGCTTCTGAATAACAATTAACCTTCTAATTGGACGCTTATTTGTTTCGCGGCGGAGGTATTCTCCACGCAAACTATACGACACTAGTTTCCCTTATTTCACTTTAAAGGGCTCATTTGATTCGCAAACTAAAACAATGAGAGGTGATAGTGATGTCCATGACTAGCACTAACAAAATCGCCTACGAATAAGTTTAAAATTGCGACCAATCTGTTTTAAAGCGATTACCGGAGCCCATGGACTGTAGAAAGTGAGTGCCATTCGAAGTCCAAAGGTGACTTGAGACATGAGATCGTTGTCTCAATTGTATATTACAACAATTAAACTAGAACGTATGACTGCCTCGATGCAGAGATGGATACAATGTTAGGACCTAGTCATGCGAAATTACTTTGCCTTTAGAAATTACAAATGTATGGTGTCATTATAAAAACTTATCTGTCTACGGAACATTGGCATAATCGAATATCGGCGCAGATGGATCATTCTTAAAAATATATCGGACGAAGTCTTCAAGTGTGTTCAGCAGAGCTCACATTTGATAGCTTCTCAACTTAAAATTACATTGATGATGAGCGATATGGATGAAGTGTAGGTGCGTGCTTAGTTGCCAGAGTAATTTAATTAGGAAAGTTCAAAATTCAATGACAAACGACTGCTTATCAGCAGTACCAGGTGGCTTAATCATAGTATCTAGAGCCACTACGTTTAACCACAGTCCATTTCCAAATACGTTTTTTGCACTTTTGCGAAGAGTTCTCAGTGCTCGGTCGGCAGCGGCTTGCGGTGCGGCTCAGCTGTTAGTTGGGCACAACAACGGCATTCCTAGAGCGACGATATCCACTCACCGTTAGGTGAGCCTTACACTCGTTTTCCTAAAAGGGCAGTAAAACAATTTTTGAACATACATTTAGATTAAAAAACAAAGCCTTCCTAAATATTGTTATGGGATTTAACAAAAAAATGTATTCCCATAATGTGTCTTCCGCACTTCCAATTTCTGATTTTTATTTATTTTGATGGATGAGTTCCTCGCGCATCTGGTGTCATATTATTATATCAGACTTGACTAGTAACGTTAGGACGTATGGTGTGCGTGCACAGTTAGTTCCCATAGCCTGAATGTTTCTGTAGCGAAGCAGTAGACTGTTCGAATATAAAGTGTGGAACATCTGTTAAACAATACAATAAAGACTAAAATCGCATGTCTCAACCTAAGTAACAGCAGTCACGTTATGATGTCGGTAAGCCTTGCTACTTTAACACTGGATGGGTTACATACCCGATCCTGTAGGCTGTATCCGTAATGACGTGCTTAGGGACGTCGCCCTAAGCACGTCATTACGGATCCTCCCGATCCATTAACGGTGCTTTTAGGTACCACAAGCACCGGTCACCGTCCTCATCGAACCCGTCGTTTGCGACGAAGGGCTCGACGAGTGAATTAAACCATAGACACAGCCCACTGAGTTTCTCGCCGGATCTTCTCAGTGGGTCGCGTTTCCGATCCTGTGGTAGATTCTGCGAAGCATTGCTCTTGTTAGGGCCAGTGTTAGCAACACACCCGGTTTGAGCCCCGTGAGCTCACGTCAAGGAGAAGCTGATATAGCCTCTCAAGGCTATAAGCATAGGAAGGAAAAAAAACTGGATGGGTCGTGATCGTGTCCACCCATCTATTCGTCCTCTAACTTAGACATGAAGTTGATGTTAGAAAAGCATTTCGATAATGGGTTCACGTTAGAAATGTATAGAATCAGCATGCATGCTTTACTGGTTGGCTGGTGATTTGAAAAATGGTGGATTCCTCGATTATAAGAGCGTACATGCAAACTCTAGTAATAAAATCATAAATTCAAAATTTCTTATTTATTTTACACGAATTGTTAATGAATTACGAGTATTGAACGAGATCTATTTTTTATTTTTGAAATCGACTTCTATTTTGGTAAATTCTTTAAAGTGAACTCTATATGGGATTATGACGTTATTTTTCTGAGAATTTTACGTATAGATATGTAGATTTGACCGCCTGACTCAATGTAATTGAGACTGCGGCCTTATGTCTCAATCTCATTTCAGTCTGTCCACTGTCCACTGCTGAACATAGGCCTCTTCAAGTGATCTTTTTTTTTTTTTTTTATTGCTTAGATGAGTGGACGAGCTCACAGCCCACCTGGTGTTAAGTGGTTACTGGAGCCCATAGACATCTACAACGTAAATGCGCCACCCACCTTGAGATATAAGTTCTAAGGTCTCAATTATAGTTACAACAGCTGCCCCACCCTTCAAGCCGAAACGCATTACTGCTTCACGGCAGAAATAGGCAGGGCGGTGGTACCTACCCGTGCGGACTCAGAAGAGGTCCTACCACCAGTAATTACGCAAATTATAATTTTGCGGGTTTCATTTTTATTACACGATGTTATTCCTTCACCGTGGAAATCAATCGTGAACATTTGTTGAGTACGTATTTCATTAGAAAAATTGGTACCCGCCTGCAGGATTCGAACACCGGTGTATCGCTCAACACGAATGCACCGGACGTCTTATCCGTTAGGCCACGACGACTTCAAAATCCATCTCCAGTGCGGCCGATCTGTTGCCACAAAGTCTCAATCTAAGTAGCGGTATTTACTTAAGATGCCTTAAGACCATAACATACCGGGAGGGCCGTGAGTTATTGAAGGTATAACTTAAAATATATATTCCTAATCCGACGACCCCAGGAAACGTACAAAACTAAAACAAGTACCTACCATTCATATGCTGAATACAAAATAATTTAAGCAAAAAAAATATTGTCAAACGACCGGCAGTCGATCTCCTATATCATAGCATAATAGTAGACGAAGTAGAGAGAGTACTAGACAGCCGAGGCGATCAATTCTATTAATAAAATGAGATTAAAATTTGCTTTTTAAATGGCAAAATCGAAATGGGATAAAGGATTTTGAATGAACAGTGCAATCACAAAGGCTTTCATGCTTCAATTGATTTTCGTGCAATTAGATTTGTTGTACGCGCTTATTCTATTCTGAATTAAATTTATCAAGAGCCAAAGTTCCATATATCTCTAGATCAATCTTTGGAACTTAAATATCGACGCTTCAATCTCCCGCTCACTGTTATTTTCATTAATTCGATTTTAATGTTTTAATTTAATCTCGGAATTTGAACCTAACTTAATGGTAATTAATAAGACAAATTATTTATTTACGTATTACAGTCGTTATAAATTACAATACAATTTTTCTCCTACCGTCGCCGAAAGTTCGTTTTTCGTCCCGCTGTACAGGGAAGAAAGTGTAATTTGGTGCACAATGTACTATTAATTAAATTACAAGACTTCGATGTCATGTTTGAGACGAAAGATCGCATTTCTTTTCTGATGCCTACGGACTTCGGTAATTAGTTACGGTAATTACTTAACACGAAGAGATAATGGACTCGTCCAGTCATTGTACAATAAAAAATAACGATAATAAATTTTATTTGTTGTATCTTTTCTATACGTTAGGCTAGGTTCATCTGATCGTAGTTCATCAAATCATACTATACCAAATCAATGTTTGTTGTTGTTGTCGAAATGCAATAAATTGATGGCGCTCGAGAATTTCTGTATGAAGAGAAACGAAAGAGAGAGAGAGAGAGAGAGAGAGAGAGAGAAACGAGCCACGTGCAGTGTGGCTTCCCACAAGTTGAGCCGATGTTTGATGTGAGCTTCGCTGGATGTGGCTGGGCAGAGCCGGTCATCGTGTCGAACCTTGAACGAGTAACATATCGAACAGTAGACGTCTATGGGTTGATAAGGACGATAACAGATAGTTACGATTTAACTATTCTACATTGAAAATCGAATAGCTTTTTGTTTAATGGGTGAACGAACTAACGGCCCACCTGGTGCTAAGTGGCTACCGGAGCCCATAGACATCTACAACGTAAATGCCGCCACCTTGAGATATAAGGTCTCAGTTTTTACAATATCACGTCTGCCCAACCCTTCAAACTGAAACGCATTACTGCTTCACGGCAGAAATAGACAGGGTGGCGGTACCTACCCGTGCGGACTCACAAAACGTCCTATCACCAGCTTTTTTTTTTTACAATTTTTGCATACAATCTGAACATGAAATTATGCAACGGACTGCAGTAATGTAAATGCACATTTCTCGAACAGCTACAAGTGTGTCTACAACGGAACCCATTTAGAAACGATCGCAGCGGGTCGCAATCCTGAATTGTCTTTAAGTTATAACGGGTATTGACAATACGTCAGTTACACTGCTCTCCTTTACCTTCTTAGGATTGAGTAAGTAGCCAAACGAAATTAATCTTATAAACTTTTGAGATGTATGTTTTCTGAGAATAATATTCTGTAGGTTTTAATTTGTTAGGTTTTTTTAAAAGGTGACTTATGAAATTATTAATTAGAAAATATTAAATACTACGAGTATTCTTGACAATAATGAGTTATATAATATAATATAAGCCTTTATTAACAATCTAATTTAAGTAACATTTTTAATACACTTATTCTAGTTTTATTATTCGACACCGGTTGCTTGATCGTCTTGCTGTACAGCATAGGCCTCCCCAAGGGTTCTCCATAATATTCTATCCTGCGTTTTTCTCATCCAAGTCGTTCCTGCCAGTTTTTTGATGTCATCTTCCCATCTACGTTGCTGTCTTCCTCTATTTCGCTTTTTATATCTAATACACCATTCTGTCACTCCTTTGGCCCATTTTTCTGTTTTATCTCGAATTAAATGTTCAGCCCATTTCCATTTCAGTTATTGTATTCGGTATTTTATATCTATGATCTTTGTTTGTTTTCTTATTTTTGTTAACCGTATTTTATCTTTTAATTTCATGTTTAACATACTACATACATAATGAGTTAACTTTAATTTATATGTATATTCTATTCATGCTATTAGCATAGCTGTAAATTCAGATAGTGAAATGACCATATTTAAGATACCCTCGTTCAAATTCTAAAAATAAACAAAAAAAAAACCAAACTCAAATTGACTACCGGGGCTTATCGGGACCGCCTCGATCGAAGTCTCAAACAGCTGTTCCAACACCTATACAGTTTATATTACTGTTTGGACACTCACCTGTTAGGTCAAAGAACATTTTATCGTGAGTTTTAATTTATTTTAAACTATAATATTTCTTTAATGTGTGCTAATAATGATGACTTCAGACTTACGGTTCCGGGACGTGGTGCTTCACAAGGGATCTTTTTAGGAAGCTCTGTGTCACGCAGCGAGCTATTGAGAGGGTTATGCTTGGTATTTCTCTACAAGACCGAATAAGAAACGAGGAGGCGTAGAAGCGTAGAGCCCGTAGGATTAGCACGCTGAAGTGGCAGTGGGCAGGCCACATGGCGCGAAGATCGGACGGCCGATGGGGCAGAAGGATCCTCGAGTGGAGACCACGTATTGGCAAGCGCAGTGTGGGATGACCACCTACGAGATGGACCGACGACCTGGTGAAAATCGCTGGGTCATGTGGAGGCAGGTAGAAACGGACCGGCCGCACTGGAGATCACTTGGAGAGGCCTATGTTCAGCAGTGGACAGTGGACAGGCTGAGATGATGATGATGATTCCTTTAATGTAGAAATCGTTTGTGAAAACGAGTTGTATACGACATACGTATCTATATTACGAAAGAAAATTGACATCTATTATGTTTAAGATTTTTACTCTGATCGCGTCGCATGGTCGCGTCACACCATAGGAATACTCCGAGCGTCGTACTCGGTAGACCACGGACGGTACAAATTAATTCATCGTGCGATTAGATCTATATTCTATTTTTCACTAATGAGTAATTAGTGTGCGTGTGACGATGATTCGCATTCCTACGTAGGACTGACATGCAATGGCTGATGCACCGTCCGTGAACACATCGTCACTATGTACAGAGCATACCGTCGACATTACACCTGCTCACCTATTTGTACCTCTCTAAAAATACATTATGGATTTAAACTAGGAATGCCCCTGGCTTTGTCCGCTGCGAGGTCAAACTAAACAGTACCAAGGTGATGGCTGATGATGATTTGGAAATTCGAAAATAGCATGATGTTTTTTGACGTGATTTATTTAGTTTAAATAACATGTTATTGAAGACAGTTTCACAGTTTAATGTAGTTATAAATTGATGGATTTATAAAACAACGTTTCCTATACTTTACAATTATCGCGATCCATACGACGAAAAAATATTTTTTACAAATCCAAGTATGACATATAAAATATCAGTTTATCTTAAAATTTAAAATCTTTCTATAACCAAATATCAATTTAGAGTATCTATATAGAACAATAGAAACTTCTCGTCAAACAATTGCTTAAAATTTATCTTAATTCGTCTTTTCTTTTCAATAACTATCGCAAACGTTCAATTATTACCAATCATCTATTGCAATTACTAAAAATCAAATTAAAAAAAGTTTATTTTCAGATGAATACACAGTTTTCATGATAATAGACAAAATTATAATAGAAGTAAAAGTATTCAAGCCGTTTATGTTTGGAAGTATTTGAGCCGTATGTTTTTTGAAATAATTAAACTCAGAACGCGAAAGAGCTATCACTGAAAAGTTAACAAAAACAGAACGTGCCGATTTTCATTTCCGCCGAATACTGAGTTCAACAGCCTTGGTGATTGCCAATAGAGTAAGTTCTTGAACAAACACAAAAAGCTGTGACTGACCATAATTTTTTTAATGTCAGCTTTTATATACGGCGTTCTAAATATAGTTGATGTAAACTAGATACAATTTTCGTTTATTCCGCATTACGTGCTCTTCATTCGTGGGCTGGAAGCCGTCGGTATCAGTGATCGGTGTCATTTGTTTGACCGCCAGTCTGTCATCGTATTGTTCATGAACTACAGTTCACGGTTCGAAAAAAGAATTCGAAGCTGTCAGTCAGGTGAGTTTTTCGAATTTACCTACATTCGTAAAAAAATTCTGAATGGTAGACTCCTGGCATTGTTAATAAAAGGTTTTCTCTTTTCCGTTCCCTTAAGCTATTTTATCCATTATCAGTCGTTTAAACTTATGAATGTGTTTCAAACGTCCCCAGACCCAATTACAAGGGATGAACGGAATTAATTAATTGAATTAAAACGTCAGAGAGCCCTTAAAATTTTCGTTATCAGATTCGTGAATATCGATATAATGAAACATAAAAACACGATTCTTGAAAGATTGCAGGTGAGTGTGAGCTCAGCGCGAACGTGGGCGGGCGGTCCGCACTCGCTTCAGTTTGAGACAGGCAACGACGCCGATCACACGAAACCCGCCGCACAAGGTACTACAACTAAGCTAGCTTCGTATAACATTCAGCACTAATAAACGCTTTCATATCGATGTCGTTTCTTTTTCATACAACTAATCACCTGGAAACCGTAACACCTGGAAGCCGTGGCAAGCTTCGCCGAGGTGTACGGTTACGAAAATAACTTTCATATGACTTCACAGTACTGAAATAACGTGTCTGGAGCGAAGCGCCGTATGCGTTGCTAATCATGAATGCATATCATTTACGTCACATTTATTGAGATACAAGTGTTATAATTACCGTTCTTAAGAAGCAAACGTGATGTTGAATAACGATTAAATTGATATTTTTGTGGTAAAGTGTTTTCGTTTTCCGAAAATAAACGGATTTCAGTAGTTATTCTTGCACATCAGAATCACTGTCTGGATTGCTAGTGGAGATTATTTTCAACCTTGATGACGATATTGTTAACCTTGTTCCTTAATAAACAAAACGACCTTTGCTTTAAACATTGACATTTTCACAAGGAAAAATTTAACAGAGTCCAATTAATTTCTCAACTAAATTTCTAGTCTTAATTGTGAACGTTAATAATTTTGTACATTCATGATGATTTGAAAATATAACATATTTATTCAGGAATGTTTACAGTTAATTTGAAAATAAACATCTAAAGTCTCAATCGTAGTTCGAGATAGCGAGAGTACTGTTGAGTTGAATTTTAATAATTCTTAAAATAAGTACGCAAATATTTATTACGCAGGCGAGCGTGAAATCCAGAACGAAAATAGACGATACCTCTCCGCGTCTACACAATGTATCGCTTCTTCTTAGCAAACAGATAACGAAACGTTTTTCGCACTCCCACGCAGCTTCCACGTGAAACTTGACATAGCATACTTCAAAATGCAATTTAATATAAATCATATATTTTATTAACGAAAAATTTTTGTATCTACGACACAAAATGTTTCAGACCGGTGCTAAAAATCCGGCTGTATTTTTAGGAAAGTCATATTTTGTCAATTCAATAATGTCAGTGTCTTTATAGATAAGCAAATGTAATTCAAAAGCCCTCTATGTCTTCACTTTATAAACTAGACAGTTTGGTATTTTGGAAAATTAAATTTAATTGTCATTACAAAGCGTGAATACCAAGTGTATTTTGAAAGTTTTGACGTTATCTTAAATTTGGCTCATGTCTATCGCCAAGATGAATAAATATTTGATTATTTGTAATATTTGCTGAGCGGTTACTCAGCAGAGTGTTACTGGAGCCCATGGACGAATATCAACATAAATGTCACCCATATTCTATTTATGAAGCCGTATTCTTAATTTTATGGTATATTGTCCTGTTCAAGCCGGAGAGCCAAACTGCTTTATGACAATATTATGATTATTTTTTAATTTTTTATTGCCCTTGTAGGCAGACGAGCGCACGGCCCTACTGATGGTGAGTGGTTACCGTCGCCCATGGACTTCAGCAATGCCAGGGGCAGAGCCAAGCCGCTGCCTACCAAATTATAGAGTTGAGACGCAAATATATCCTAGAGATTGATTAATTTCGTTTGAATCAGTGTAAATATGCGAGACATTGTCTCTTCCAAATGGCTTCTCTCGTAATTAACGAAGCAGAGTGGGCAAATAAAAGGTTAACTAATTTGTTCACTATTTTCCTGGAACGACCAGATGGAAAACGGATTCATTCTCCCGAAGGACTCTTGGTACAGAGGAAATAGACAATTACAGTTTTTGGTCCTACACTGATTCACCTAATTACTGTCTAATACATATTGTAAAATATAACAAACAAAATTTACATTTTCTCTTTCTGAAAGTGCTGCATAGTATAGTGTTTCAATTCTAAGTCATTAATATGTACTTCAGCTAATTAAACAATGAACCATATTATCATAATAATGGTAAGACATTGATAATGAATAAATGTAAGTGTAAGTCTTTTCTCTGCGATTACTGTACGTTATATGATAATGCGAATAAATTTAATATCAGCCTTCCGTGACCAAAAAAATTGTAAAATGTCTGAAATGGCGCAAATAAAAGTATATGAATTTATTACACTTTACTGCTACGTGTGTCTGGAGGACATTCTGCAACAGGTCGAGTACTCGTAATAATGACATGTAAAGAACAAGTCCAATGACCTCAGAGAAGAACTTATAGTTAAGTTCCCTGTATTTTAATTCTCATTCTTTGGTTTGTTTGCGGTTTAGAATTTGCGCTAACGGGTTATACGAGTATTATACCATGATATGCCATGATCTTAGCTTCGTATTTCGAATTTTTGTTATTTAGTTTATGGTGAATTCTCTCGTCTTGCTTGTGTTAGTTTCTGTAACTAAACCCATTATTCTAGATATTGGCTTAACTACCTAGTCAGGTCATAAATTCTGTCACATGTTTAGTGTAAAATAATTGAAACAAGTTTATTCATTATGTAACCATTCATATACCAAAATGAACTTAATAAAACATAGATTCTTATGACACTAAAGTTTATTCAAAATGACTTCCGTGATTTTGAATACAGGCCTTCAATCTGCGCGGCCAGTCGTCTATCGCAGCACGAACGAGTTCCATGTCAATATCGGCGGCTGCCTCAATCAAGGATGTCTTGAGTGACTCCAAATTGGGATGAGGCTTTGAGCACGCCTTTTCCTCCAAGTGTTGCCATATCTTGTAATCTAACGGATTCAAATCTGGACTGGAGGAGGGCCAGTCTTCGTGCCGGATGAAGTCGATTTCACGCGCCGCCAGCCAGTCTTGTGTGCTCTTCGCTCTATGAGCTGGCGCCGAATCTTGTTGGAATACCCAGTGCCTGTTATTGAACATGGTATGAGAAACAGGTTCCACAAGGTTCGTCAGGACTGTATTTTGATACACAACTGCATTCGTTTTTACACCTTTCTCACAAAAATGTACCTCTGTTAAGCCCCAATAAGAAACTCCCAACCATACCATGAGCGAGGATGGAAAATGACCTCGTTGGACACGCGGAATACGGTTGCTCGCTTCTTCACTACTGTGTGCGTACACCTTATCATTTTGTTTGTTGTAGCTCTCTTCTACGGTAAAAATTTTTTCATCCGAAAAAAGAATTTCCCGATATTTTTATCCCGCGTACCGCTTCAACAAAGCGCGGCATCTCTTCAGTCTCAGGCCCATTAGACGAGCATTCAAACGATGTCCTGTTTTTCTTCGATATGCCCGAAGCCCTAAGTCTTAATTTAACACCCTTTTCACCGTGGTTCTGCTTAACCCCATCTGAAGGGCCAACAGTTTCTGCTTACGTTTGGGATTTCTTTGAATTCGCGCCTTCACAGCTTTTATCACTGCTGGAGTCCTAACAAAACGAGGGCGACCACTTCTTGACCTGTCATCTACACTAGAGTCTTCATTGTATCGTTTGATGGTACGATAAACGAATCTTTTGGTTATATTCAAATTTTTCAGTATGTTAAAAATTTGAATTGGCGCGTAACCGCAACGATGCAACGCAATAACTGCAACACGGTCTTCTTTAAGCGTCCACTCCATATTTAAAAATGAGTAAAATTCTAAAAGTATACATTTTTATTTTCATGAACAATTCGAAATTCGAATTCAATAAACTTTTTTGTGGCCAGCATTCTAAAAGAAAAGTTTTTACTGTGTGACAATACTTATGACCTGACTAGTTATATTTTGCTTAAATACGCATTTGGTTTCTAAACACATTAGTGACTCCGTCATCTAGCGACTGAATTTACAGGGTCTTCCAGTCACTGTCCTCGTCGAAACCGTCGCTTGCGACGAAGGGCTCGACGAGCGATTAACCCATAGATACATCCCACTGAGAGTCACGCCGGATCTTCTCAGTGAGTCGCGCTTCCGATCCGGTGGTAGATTCTGCGAAGCACTGCTTATGCTTTTGGGCCAGTGCTAGCAACACTCCGATTTGAGCCCCGTGAGCTCACCTACATGTTAGGGCGAAACTGAAATAGCCTCTCAATGCTATCAGCATAGGTAGGAAAAAAAAACAGGCTTATGGCTAAACTTTTATTAAAAATGTGCTTTCTCCAAACCAAACTTCGGGCCACGTGCATAGTCTCATTGCAAATGAAAAACGAATACTACAACGCTTAGTAAGACGTAACTTTTAAATTGGTGGATATAACATTGGGCCAATAAACATCCTCGTCATAATTCAATAGTAACAGCTATCCTACTCTTTTAAAAGGTACACTTTATGAAAAAAATAGACAGCGTTTTTTTTTTTTTTTTTTATTGTTACCTGTTAGCGTAGAATTGTGTTATCATGCGGACCAACAAAAATCCTACCACCACGACCTACAATGTATGTATATATACCAAATTGTTCGCTATAATTATTCTCATATTACCATTACGGTGAAATATAGAACAAATTGATTTCAATCTATTTCGTCGACTACGCCATTATGGAAAACTTACGCACAAAGCTACCTGTCTCGGGTTATTATTTAGAAAAAATACGATGGCGTCCTCGGGTGGGCCCTCGCTAATAAAAACGCAATAACACGAGGCGGCTTGACACCGACCTCGGGGCGAGAATCTTTCGAGAGGGTAATAAAATTATCTCATGAGGAGGATAAAATTTGTCACCCTAATTTTTAGATATGCGGCTAGGGGGAGTGTTTACTGACGTTACATGAATGCAATATCGTTTTTTTATAGCAACGTAATAAAGATTCCTTTCTCAGTTAAATCGAAAAGTGCATTAGTTTTAATGACTCGTTACGCATTAAATATCATTAAAATGATGCCAAATAGCATGCATTACAATAATTTACAATGATTACCAACAACAAATAATTTATTGTTTTTTAATTTCGTACATTAATGATCGATTTTTTTTTGTTTTTGTTTTTTTTTAATAAGATCTATTTTCCTAATTTTCAGCGCTAAACGAACGACCTAGAGATGGCCACCGGCCCGAAGATAGTACACAAGCAGTTCAACTCGCCCATCGGGTTGTACTCGCAGCAGAATATCAAGGAAACGCTCAACAAACACCTGAAAAACCTCGACAACGGATCTGTCGGGTTAGTATTTACAAGAATCACTTCCTATTAATCATCGCAGAAGCGGTCGCTGCGTTAAATCGTACATTTTTAATGGTGGTAGGACCTCTTGTGAGCCCGCGCGGGTAGGTACCACCACCCTGCCTATTTCTGCGTTTCGGTTTGAAGGGTGGGGCAGCAGTTGTAACTATAAACACAGTCGGTAGTCTGGCGCTTCGTTTACAACGGGATTATTGAACGGAACTTGGCGCCAGATTCTACCGAATCTGTGGATACTTGAGACCTTAGAACTTATATCTCAAGGTGGGTGGCGCATTTACGTTGTAGATGTCTATGGACTCCAGTAACCACTTTACATCAGGTGGGCTGTGAGCTCGTCCACCCATCTATGAAATACAAATAAAATAAAAACACCTAGACACCTTAAAGTATTTTAATTTTTTATGAAATGCTTCTAAAATCGAATTAAAAAATTCTATGCCCAAATTAGATTTCCATCAAGCCACTATCATAAAAGTCATAATCACGTGAACTGTTTTTGTAACTTAGTACATAATTAATTCGCAAAATAACACACGTACCATCACTAAATGCCATATTCGATTTAGCTTTGAAAATAACAGACTTTACGTTTGTTATTAATTTTCTGAGCATTTTGCAAAACGCAGAACCGCATTCATGAGTCCTGTTCATACAATTGTGGGGACCAGACACAATGAGAAAGCAGTACTTAGCCTACTATCGAATGTTTGCCAGAAGAATGACGACTTATTTATTCAACTGCCTTCCATTATTGTTTACAACACATTCTTCGTTTCTATCGTATGCCCTCATATTCGATTTTAGTGTCTTCAAGGCACAAGTTTTAATGACTAAGTTTTTATTATTTTCTTATTAAAGTGATTCATAGGTATTTTTATGCTGTATGGCACAAGTGATTTTATGTTCCGTAAATTAAAATGAAATATTCAAAACTTTGATGTTTTACTACTTTCAAAAAATGTTTTTGATACTGTAAAGAAAAACTACTTTCAATTAATGGGCTGGTAAGTCTAAGTGTAATTTCATTTTCATGTATTTTATTTTTATTTACAAACTAAGTTTTTTTTTTATTGCCTAGATGGGCGGACGAGATCACAGCCCACCTGGTGTTAAGTGGTTACTGGAGCCTATAGACATTTACAACGTACCTAAATGCGCCACCCACCTTGAGATATAAGTTCTAAGGTCTCAGTATAGTTACAACGGCTGCCCCACCCTTCAAGCCGAAACGCATTACTGCTTCACGGCAGAAATAGGCGGGGCGGTGGTACCTACCCGTGCGGACTCACATGAGGTCCTACCACCAGTAAAAAGTCAATCACTTTATCCACCAACTTCAATCAAAATAAAAGTCAGTCACTTTATCCACCAACTTCAGTCAATGAGTCACACAAAACGAACAGGCGCCAACACCTTTACGCATCGCTCGAAATAAACAAAGTGCACTTACATAAAACTAAAATAAGCATATTACTTACATTGGCAGACATTTGTCTGACAAAACATACTTGTGTGCCAATAAACCAATCGAGTGACTCATTCGTCCTAAACTCGAATCGATCGAGTTCACGTATCACACACTTCTATTGTGGTTGTATTTGCGAAAAAATCGATTTAATACAGATTGAATCTATACATACCTAGCTACTCTGAATCCTGACGGATGTTTGCGTGGTTCGCATTTGTGCGAGTGGGTTACCATTTAACGAATTATTTCTGATTCGAACCAATGACGCGTGTCGGTTTGAATAGCAATATATAATCTTTGTACGCAATGTATTTTAGACTTCATTATCAACAAATTAAATTCTAATTGTTTCGTGTTTTTTATTTTAACTAGTGGTCCCGCAGTATAGTCGAAATTCGACTATAATTAATTGGAATTGTAAGTTTGTACACTATTATGATTGTATTTTATACTTCTATAATCATAAATTTCGTCAAGGCCACACTATAAAAATTATTAATAAAGACAAACAATATTTATAATATGTATGTATGTATGTGTGTGTATATATGTATGTATGTATATGTGATTTCGTATATATGTAGATATACTTTTTTTGTTTGTATTCGTAACCTAATATAAATTTCATTGCACCTACCACTATTTACTCTGCACTACTTTTGGTTGACTGGTAGAGAATGCCTTAGGCATTAAGTCCGCCAATGTAAATTTTACATGAAGTGTAATAAATAAATAAAATAAATAAATATTTAATCTATTCTCAATTTGACCACAGACGTCAAGAACAAAAGTTTGACAATAAATAGTATGTATGCGTGTGTGTGTCAAATACATGGTATGTAGTGTCTGTAATGTATTCTTTATTTATTTAATATGTATCTTTTATGCATTATTTTAAAAAAATATTAGCATTGTGCACTTTTTCTCTATGTTCTCTATAAGTGTGGAGAATTTCATAATCCTCAGTCCGCGCAATTTTCGTAAAAAGGGATACAAAGTTTTTGCTTCACGTATTAATATATAGATATTACCGCAATCGTTGTCAATCACAAACTGCCTGGAGAACATAAGAACGTAAAGTCGACACTCACTCAACTCGAGGCATAAGATCGAGATCTTAATTTCATTGTACAATGGATGTCCCAAACTTCAAGCCGGAATGCATGACTGATTCGCAGTGAAAATAGCACAATGGTGGTACCTGTGCGGACTCATAATACGTCCTTCCACAACTAAATCGCTCGTGAATAAGTGTTAGGTACATATTTGTTACCTGAATGCGGGTTTTGAACACCGACATAGTCGCATCGCTTGATATAAGTACATAAGGCATCCTATCTTTAAAGCTACGGCTTCATAATAAGCTCCATCAATATCTTTACACGAAGTTGGCATTATGTTTGTCTGTTCGTGTTATGTAAAATAATAAATACAATAGGTGATTAAATACCTCGATTATATTGGAACATTAAGCATTGTTACGAATTTTATTCAGTGAACAATAAAGGCACATTTTTTTAAATATATATGTATGCATGTCTATCTATTAGCAAGTTGAATAAACGGCTCAAACTACAATGTGTAAATAGTATAGTATAGTCCTAAAACAATGAAAGTGTTGTGGTGACGTACGAAATATTAATTATGGATATTTTGGAAATATAACATTGGATATTTTTCTAGTATACATTTCAATAAAAAATAAAGATATAACAAACCAAGACCACAGCCTTTAAGTACTTTTTAGTAAATATAGTCTATACCGTAGACGTCACTTGAATGGCGCCATCCAGCTTGACATTTGAGATCTAAATCTCAGTTGTACGGTATTACGATTGTCACACCCTTCAAACCGAATATATTACTGGTCCGTGGCAGAAATAGGCAGGGTGGTGTTGTCTAACTGTGCGGACTCATAAGACGCTTCTACCAAACAAATGTTACATAAGTGAGCGAATAGCCAATATTTAACAAACATAAAATAAAGGAATTCACAAATGAATAACATTAGCGATGCAGATTTTAGGTTAGGGATGTATTGATTTAAATTTGTTGTTATCCGACTTCAAAAAAGGAGGAGGTTATCAATTGTTTTGTTTATGTGTGATGATCAGATTTTGATAACGTTTTATATAAAAGTTGGTGCTTCTCTTGTGGTCCAATTTGAATTTTACCAAAACCAGACTAGTTAGCTTTTGAGTTATTCCTAACAAATTTATTTGACTTCGAATACCTTGATGGTGTTTTGTTTTATTCTGTTGATGTCGGATTACAACTTAGTTTTTTTTTTATTGCTTAGATGAGTGGACGAGCTCACAGCCCACCTGGTGTTAAGTGGTTACTAGAGACTATAGACATCTACAACGTAACTGCGCCACCCACCTTGAGATATAACTTCTAAGGTCTCAAGTACAGTTACAACGGCTGCCCCACCCTTCAAACCGAAACGCATTACTGCTTCACGGCAGAAATAGGCGGGGTGGTGGTACCTACCCGTGCAGACTCACAAGAGGTCCTACCTCCAGTAAAGTATAGTATATTATTACTTAGTATATTAGGTACAATAATATACTAAGTAAGTACTGTTATATATTAGGTACAATAATATACTAAGTAAGTAATAGGTACTGAGGAATACCTGTTAATGAGCACCGTAGCTAAAGATAAACGTGGCTTAGTTGTTTTTGAATGCCGTTGACCGTTCAATTATGGAGCGGGAAGCTACTGAGGGGCCACTGACATTTAACCGAATGAAAATTCACTAATCGAGCCAACATTGCACGCAGACCGGTAACGCGAAACATCAGAGGTATGCTTGTATAAATCGAGCGAATGATTTTGCGAACGTATTTTTCGTAAATTCAAACGCAGAACTATTTCTTATTTTTTCTTTCGTTTATATAGTTAAAATAATGCTTGGAGATGCGCATGAAATGTAGAGGTAGTAATTTTTTGGGTTCTCATATATGTATATTGCATCAAACCCGCTAAATTATAATTTGCGTAATTATTGGCGGTTGGACCTCTTGTGAATCCGCGCGGGTAGCTACCACCACCCTGGCTGTTTCTGCCGTGAAGTAGTAATGCGTTTCGGTTTGAAGGGTGGGGCAGCCGTTGTAACTATACTTGAGACCTTCGAACTTATATCTCAAGGTGGGTGGCGCATTTACATTGTAGACGTCTTTGGGCTCCAGTAATCACTTAACACCAGGTGGGCTGTGAGGTCGTTCCACCCATCTAAGCAATAAAAAAAAGTCCACATTAAATCAAATTATCTTGAGCGTACTTCGTATACTTAGTTAGCAGTTGATTTCTGTAAAGAACCCGACGTGCGTTAATCGATTTAAAAAGTCACGAATTTTAAGATAAAATCGTCCGACAACATCACAGATCGTTGTTAACACGTTCTTTCGTGCAGAAAATTGATACGGACACTAGGTGTTATTGTTGTAGGAAGAAATATGTAAAAGTCAAGATAAACTAGGCGAGAAGTACTGTCGTTAGTCGTGTCGCGGCACAGCGACGCATTACACTGCTTATGCGTATTCGCACAAAGATCGCAAACTGTCATGTGACGTTATTAAAATAATAATTTTTTTTTATTAAATTTTTTTTTTTACATTTTCCTGTTAATACGATTATTTATAGCATTTTTATTCTTATTATTGAGCACTTATGTAATTGGATTCGTTCGATTCGTTTAAATCATTAACGTGAACAGAAATATTCATAACAAAAACAAATAAAATTTGGAATTGCGGAATAATAAATTTCTAGGGAACCGTGTCGCGTGTGTTTTAATTATGGCGCTGTTCATCGAAACAAACGGGTGAGAATTTTATATTAGTAATACCAAATTAAATTTATGGTTACGTTATTAGAAAGAAAAATTAATAAGAAGAAAATACTTAAAAAAATAATTTAAAAAGCCATAATATCACGGTGTATATATATAAATAATATTGGTATTACAGTTTATATAATTTTACTTATTTTGAGAAAGAGACATTTTTTAAGAGTTAGTTCATTAATTCTTCACTTATACTTTTTCACGTTACTAGCTTAAATCTTTTAAGTTCTGGTCACACATAAATCTCTATATCACATAACTACTTACATTATTATTACATTGCTTTGAAATAGGTCGTTAAAAATTAAAAGGTACTACTGCTAATATTATTTCCAAAAAAATCTTCTTTAAAAATATGAATGTATTTATGTATTAATACATTTATATAACGATTGTTGAAAGTGCAGTTAACAGATTTCTGGTGCGTTTTAAAAAAATTGAAGGCCAAGTTTTATATTTTTTTATGACACAACACTGTACAAAAATGTATCTGAGAACTCGTTTTAGTTCTAATCCAAATTAAAACTTACCTTATGTGTACTACACGGCAACATTTTTACTGTAGAACCTTATTTAAACTTAAAAATAATGGGTGACGACATTTATAATTTTAGGAGGTAGGACCTCTTGTGAGTCCGCGCGGGTAGGTACCACCACCCTGCCTATTTCTGCCGTGAAGCAGTATTGAGTTTCGGTTTGAGGGGTGGGGCAACCGTTGTAACTAAACTTGAGACCTTAGAAATTATATCTCAAGGTGGATGGCGCATTTACGTTGTAGATGTCTATGGGATTCAGTAACCACTTAACACCGGTTGACTGTGAACTCGTCCTTCCGTCTAAGCAAAAAAAAAGGTGGATGATATCTGTCCAGTGCGTTAAATAATACACGTGTAGGCTAATATTAGTTTCTGCAATGGTAGCTCTCCAGGATTCAAGTACAAGCAGCCACCTCTTGAAAACATGCTGGGTTTAATAATCGAAATCTCCACGTATCTTTAGTCGCATTGATACCTCAAATTCATTCGTGCGAGACTGGGAGCTACAAAGCGTCCCGGATCTAGGGGCTCACCTCATTTCGGATCTTACGATCCACTAACGGTGCTTTTAGGTACTTCAAGCACCGGTCATCGTTCTCGTCGAGCCCGTCGCTTGCGACGAAGAGCTCGACTAGTAAACTAACCCACAGAGACAGCCCACTGAGTTTCTCGCCGGATCAGTGGGTCGCGTTTCCGATCCGGTGGTAGATTCTGCGAAGCACGGCCCTTGCTAGGGCCAGTGTTAGCAACACACCCGGTTTGATCCCCGCGAGCTCACATACTGGCTCGATGAATTTAGAATAACCCCTCGAGGTTACCAGGATAAGTAGGAAAAAAACTAGGGGCGGTTGGCATTGCTATAAGCTGCGTTAAAGAGCGGGCTATTGTCACACCCTGTCCATGTATGAGATTGTCACACCCCGTAAATGTATGAGGGCGAAGTGGAGATTGTGAGACTAAACTTTGTCTACTACAAATGTCACATTTAAGTTTAGGCAGCTCCAAATGAAAGTCATCGGTTCATACATTTGACTTTTTCATTAAATCTTGTCGTTAGTGAAATTAAGTGAAAGATTCCGTTACAAAGATATATAGATAGATTTAGGTCAAATTAAATTTTATAAAATCATGCTAAAAATATGCCAATGCAATTTAAAGAATGTTCAAATGAATTATCATGAAATTATATTGCAAAAACAAATTTTAACTGATATTGAGAGAATATAAGGTATCAAGTACCTTGTTGAATTCAAATAAAATTATGGATATAACCCACCGTACAAACATTTTTATATTTATGAAATTTTGTAAGATGACGACAAAGTACAATGACGCTGCGCATAGAATTAATTAGACAGGAGTAGCTGCAAAGTCTACAATGGTACATTCATTAACAAGTCCAGGGAAAGATCGCTTTTCTTTGTGCAACCTGAGAGCTATTCGTGTATTTAAAAAAAAATGTAGTTTCGTTGAAAAACGGATCTTTATCCTATTAATAAACATTTAGATGCTAGTTCTTTTACAACAGCGAGTCGTTTATTTGTTTTTTGCTCTTTCTTTTTGCCCTCAAGTAAAACTTTCGTCATGTTATTTAAAATTTTCGTTTAAGGTGCTTGAAATTGCATTGTTAATCGAAAGGTGTTTTAAAATGAAGTTTGTTCCGGTAACCACTTAGCATTAGATGAAGCGGATGGGCTGTGAGCTCGTCAAATCTATTTAGAGGGTAAAACAGAAGGCAATGTAACACAAAATCATCTAATGTCAGCGAATTGGACAAACTGGACATGGCATCTTCGCTTTAGATTACGGA
The DNA here is from genome assembly GCF_030267445.1 of Bombyx mandarina. Taxonomy (NCBI): domain Eukaryota; kingdom Metazoa; phylum Arthropoda; class Insecta; order Lepidoptera; family Bombycidae; genus Bombyx; species Bombyx mandarina. The sequence continues at coordinate 5,612,978 of NC_143216.1, forward strand.
TAATTTTTTTACTGATAGTTGGACCTCTTGTGAGTCCGCATGGGTACCTACCACCTACCCTACCACCACCACCTGTTGTGACGCAGTAATGTGTTTCGGTTTGAAGGGTGGGACAACCGTTGTAACTATACTGAGACCTCAGAACTTATATCTCAAGGTGGGTGGCGGCATTTACGTTGTAGATGTCTATTGGCTCCGGTAACCACTTAACATCAAGTGGGCCATAAGCTCGTTCACCCATCTAAGCAATAAAAAAATTAAATATTTCTTAAACAATAAGTGTTTTGATTGGTTTAACGGATTACAATTGTTTACCGTTCCCGCCTCGAGAATTTTCCTCTATATGTCAGTATTTCTAAGCATACAAATAACTCCATACAAACACTCAAATTCGTATGTCCAGTCTCTATTTATGTTTGTGCATTGGGACACGTTAAGTCTGACACTGACATCTGATTGCGTTACCAATAAAGGAGCACTGAGGTGAGTGTAAACTCGATTTCTTTATATGGTAGCTTGATATCTTGGGGACACGGTCACTTTTATTAATAACAATGTTAATGTACTTATTTGTTACATAGAATACCAAGTTTACATTGTCAAAATTTTGAGGAAAATATATTTTGGTTAGTTATATTTCTGAATAGTCAAGACAAACTAACTGTCAATATACTGAGACCTTAGAACTTATATCTCAAGGTGGGTGGCGCATTTACGTTGTAGATGTCTATGGGCTCCGGTAATCACTTAACACCAGGTGGGCTGTGAGCTCGTTCACACATCTAAGCAATAAAAAAAATACATAATTTTCATCAACTTCAAGACATTCGAATAATTTAAAAATTTTGAAACATAATATGTTTCAAAAGCGCTATGAAAAATAATATTTTTTTACGACGACCATCATACGAACATAATCAAAATATATTTTAATTTAATATAATAAAATACTCGGCTTGCTATTAAGCCATGTTTATAAACATAGATAGATAGCATAGATTATAAAACTGTAAAAATTAATGGGTTGTCAATTCTTAATTATAATATTATCTAATTTCCACGTTACGTCAAAGCTTTGCAGTTGCAATTCATCTAGTTTTTTTGGTACTGTACGGAGTTGTCCTTATTGTTTACTAGCATAGATATACGCTGGAGTCATGGTCCAGACGGCTGGCTGATCCTTCGGCTGGTCGTAGGACCGTCGAGACAATTCGTCCGGTCCTTGTGGATTGGGTGAATCGTGACAGAGGACGCCTCACTTTCCGGCTCACGCAGGTGCTCATTGGGCATGGTTGTTTCGGTGAGTTCCTGCACCGGATCACAGCCGAGCTGACGGCAGAGTCCCACCATTGTGGTTGCGACTTGGACACGGCAGAGCATACGCTCGTCGCCTGCCCCGCATGGGAGGGGTGGCGCCGTGTCCTCGTCGCAAAAATAGGAAACGACTTGTCGTTGCCAAGTGTTGTGGCATCGATGCTCGGCGACGACGAGTCGTTGAAGGCGATGCTCGACTTCTGCGAGTGCACCATCTCGCAGAAGGAGGCGGCGGGGCGCGTGAGAAACACGCCCCACCGCCTCCCGCCGCTGTCGGGCGGGGGCCAGGGAGGCGGATCTCGCCCAAGCCCTGGCCCTCTAAGGGTTTCGGATCCCCTTCACATGTCGGTCTAGGGACCGGCGAAGGGGGCCTAAGAAGACGACGTGCAAGCTGCTCTGCACGCGTTTTACGCAAGAGCATCCGGGTGATGGAAGGCCGGCTATCCTCGACCCACGCTGGTTCTGACCCAGCGGGATATTCCGTAGGATAACCCATTCTAACCGGCGCCATCTAGGCGGGCTCCGGATAGCCTGCCGAGCGTGAGGGCTGGTGGTCGTGGCGCCGACGACCGCCAGTCCAGCGTCCCGAGGGGGAGGGTGATGGGAGAGATGTGCTCCGCACTAAACGCTTCACTTTCCCCCCTTTGCCTTTTCATGGGTTCTGTCTCATGCGAGGTTCGGACGCGGGTTGTTGAGCGACAGGAGGTTTTAGTCAGTTCGACTCCGACATGCCCCGCCCTTCATCCCCAGGGGAGGGCGGAAGTCCGGCGATTTCCTCCTGACCAAAAAAAAAAAGCATAGATATACACTTGATATTTGAGATTTACTAGTCCAATGACATCATGCCAACAAACTATATTAAATATAGGAAAACTTATTGTATAAAATATTGTATGTCCCTTTCATAAGAAATAACCGTGAATTTTTACGTTAAAAAAATTCGTAAACACAATTACGTTATGTACACATAGCAGCCAGATCCATTATGGTAACACGGTTTCCGATTTTGTTTTAGAAATAATTTTATAACTGATGATTGTTTTACACGTGTCGCTTTTCGTCCAACGTCATTACTCATCTTCTTACAAGAAACGACTTTTACGAAGCTTTCAACCTTTTAAATTATAAAAAAAATTGTGTTTCATTAAGTATTTAAGACACGGTTTATTTTTTTTAATTATCCTGAATTTACAGATTAAAAAGATATTCATAATTAATAACTTCAAAAAAACCCAGAATTCGATAGGTTATTCGTACGAAAAAGTACACTCAGACCTCAAATGTCAAATATTCTAACAGATATAACACCGCCTGGGACACGTAACTTGATCCCATAGTAATATAGCCACTAAACACCAAGCGATCGAGGCTATTGAAAGCTTTTTTACAGAATATCTCCCCAGATATACCTCAAAAAACTTCTAGCTTTCTTTCACTTTCTTGTGATTTATCATTAAATAATATGTCCGGCTATTTACTGGGGATAGTTGACCCCAGTCAGTTCAAAGTACTATCTCTACATTACCTTAACACTTCTGTCCTTAATAGTCGTTTCCCTGTTTAATTATTTGTGCCCTACGTTGCATAGCATTCGTGGTTCCAGTGAGAGTAAAATTGTTCAAGACTATTACTGTTACTGTTGCTCATGTTTCAAGGAGGACATCACTTTGTTACCTTAAAAATCTTCGCGGCTTAATACTAGAGGGCCGTGACTTTAGCAAGCTAATAATTATATTCATTTCTGATCATTTTTATCACTGAATAGAAAGAATTAACTAGCCAGGCAGTTTATATCGTTCACTATAGTAAGTACGGACACTTATTTGGTAAATGCTCTGTATATTTATTTGCATCACTAACAATTTTAATTGTAAGTTAAACAAACAAAATTACTCAATAAATAATCTTCTTCTTCTATATATATAGAAAATGAATTGCTGTTCGTTAGTCACGCTAAAACTCGGGAACGGCTGGACCGATTTGGCTAATTTTGGTCTTGAATGATTTGTGGAAGTCCAGAGAAGGTTTAAAAGGTAGATAAATATGAAAATGCTCAGAATTAAATAAAATAATTTTGTTTTTCCGTTGATGTGTCCCCCGTCGGACGGATTCCTTTTGTTTGTTTTAAGTTTATTTTATACAAAAGTTTAAGTCTTTTGTTTATCGATTGAGGCACTACGAAGTCTGCCGGGTCAGCTAGTACTATAAATAAAAAAGTAAAATGAACCTTTAGAGAATAGCAGTCACATTGTTGTCACAGTAAATTCTCACAGTTTCCTGTGTTCATCGGATCGAGTTGAAACAGTTTTTGTGTCAACTTTCCGAGCAAGTGTGAATTCATTACAATTAGCGTGCATCGGGGAAAGTTTTAACGAAACATACAAACTGCCTTTTGTCGTATTTTATTAATTGAAAATGAAATTAGTAATTAGTTCAATATGTCGTAATTATTGATATGTGTATATTTTCTTTCGACAAAGTATTTGAATCATAATTGATATAAAACACAGAAGTCATTACTGCAAGAAAATAAATATTATTATAGAAGACTGTTAGTGAAGATAAAATGGAATCATTAGGAAATATTGTTAGCCAGCTTTATTCATGCAGATATCATCTGTTGAAGTGATGTACTATGGTCTATAAATTATATTTTTAAGAAAACGGCAATAAGAATAAAATAAGAAACTATTTGAAATATTCCTAAGTTTTTTTCAGCAAAAAGTAAATAAGTCACATACACAGTCCACATTAGAAATTAAAAAAAAGTTTATAACATCGATTACATGAACTTTATTAAATCATTGAATTATTATTATTACACTTCTGAAGTAAATAAAAAACATTTTTAATTATTTTTTCTAATGAAATTTATTAATTTTCCTAGTTTAGCAGTTTAAACTCTGCTACTTTTCGTTACATTAATTTTAGTTCAAAAAACGAAAGAAAATATCGCTACGATATCTTGTTATTTTTAATATTTCTTCTTTATGCTTTATATGTTTACTTAAATTTCAATAAAAACAAACATGGCTTTGAAACGTTTCGTTATACACATACTTTGTCAAAGGATGTAAAAAATTTGGGTTGCGATAAATATAAAAACCTTTCTATTTCGTTTGAAAGCGCTTGTCTACGCCACAATCAGCTTTTATAACATAAAATGTTCCAAGTAGTTTATGTATTCTCAGAATTAATATTTTTTTAACTTCAAAGGTAATTTGTTGAGTTTCGTCTAGCACACATATTATTATGCTCTGGCTCTGGTTTAACATTGGACGTGTATGTAGATTTTTCTAGTGGCCCATCGACAAAGAATAGACGTTTGTTTATTTAACAAGGTGGGTGGCGCATTTACGTTGTGGATGTCTATGGGCTCCAGTAACCACTTAACACCAGGTGGGCTGTGAGCTCGTCCACCCATCTTAGCAATAGAAATAAAAAAAACCTCCCGGTGAAGGTCATGGGGCGATTTGAATGGGTCAGTTTGACGTAACTGTTGAAGAGCGACTGGTTGGTAGTGTATCGCGGTCTGATCCGGTTGGTTCGGATCCAGTGGGGTACACCAGCGGTACCGCTCGGTGTCAGCCCGACGGGCTGCTGTACCGTGACAGCCGACGTAGGGTCGTCATCGATTCACCTAGACGATTCCGGCGGCCGGGCGTCCTGAGGTGGGCTGCGCGTCTGGATGTAGTGTTGATCGTGGTAATTCCCCGCCTGGGTTTCGTCTCTCTGGGCTCGGGCACTTAGGCAGAAATGTAAGGGAATGGTCTTTTAGTGGGTGGACCCCTACTATGTATTTTCGGCCAATTAGTCCCACATGTCACGCGCGACCCTTGGCGCGGGTACCACATGCGAGGTTAGGCTCCAGAGTCAAAAAAAAAACGTTTGCTTGTGACATACAACACGCATACACAGCTATTCTTACAGTTAAATAAAATTTTGAAAAAAAAAAAAAAAAAAAAAAAAAAAAAAAAAAAAAAAAAAAAAAAAAAAAAAAAAAAAAAAAAATAGACAAAGAATACACTTTAAAATATCTATTAAACTAATACCGACATCAGGTGAGCCGTGAGTTCTTATGTCAGTTTGATAAACATACCATCAATGTAATGTTTCTTTGTGCAACAATAACAGTAATGCTACGTGACACCGGCTTAAGCTTTTAATTCGAGGATTCTAATGTATTTTGTAAATGCCCTAGTGGTGATGTAACTTATATTATACGGGTCTTTGGATTGACCGGCCAAAGGTAGGCTGATAGGTTGCTGATAGGCAAAGAAAGAAAGAAAGAAAGAAATCATTTATTCGCCAAGCATAGTGAAAATGAGTTATTACATAAATTAAAAGCAGCGTGTATGCTTTGTCATTATTTGACATGCGAATTTTAGTGCAGTGCATAGTTATAATATTATATAATTTACCATTCATTCATCCATAATTCAACTAATAATTAAAAATCCATTTATTTTCAATGTCATCCCCAAGAAAATCATTCACGTGATAATAATTTTCACTAATAAGATTACCTTTTAGGTTTTTTTTAAAATTAAAATCATCTAAGTCTCTTAATTTCTTCGGTAGTTTATTAAATATCCTAACGCTCATACCTAGTATACTATTATTCTTTAATGTAGCTTTGGTTTTTGGAAAACATAGCTTATCGTCGCGTCGATTTCTGTTTGCCACATTACACATCTGTATAATAGGCTGATAAAATAGGCTGTAAAATAGGCTGATTGCGTACAGCTTTTATAGAAATCTCGGAGGCCGACGGGATCATTATCTATTTAAGAATGAACGTAAAGTAAAAGGTGCTCAACACATGCGACAACATGTTAGCTACCTTATTGTGCCCTGGGGGACCGGCTCCTTGAGCTATATAATGGCTGCTTGGAGTCGGGACGGTTTCCGTCGCTCTGGCGGACGGGTAGACTTGTGTTGTTGAGGAAGGAGGGGCGCCCGGTGGATACAGCCGCCGGGTATCGTCCCATCGTACTGCTGGACGAGGCGGAAAAATTGCTGGAACGTATTCTGGCTGCCCGCATCGTTCGGCACCTGGTCGGGGTGGGGCCTGACCTGTCGGCGGAGCAGTACGGCTTCCGGGAGGGCCGTTCGACCGTGGATGCAATTTTTCGCGTGCGGTCCCTCTCGGACGAGGCCGTTTATCGGGGTGGGGTGACGCTGGCGGTGTCTCTTGACATCGCCAACGCATTTAACACTCTGCCCTGGACCGTGATAGGGGGGGCACTGGAGAGGCATGGAGTGCCCCTCTACCTCCGCCGGCTGGTTGGGTCCTATCTGGGGGCCAGGTCGGTCGTATGTACCGGGTACGGTGGGACCCTTCATCGTTTTCCGGTCGTGCTTGGTGTTCCGCAGGGGTCGGTTCTCGGCCCCCTCTTGTGGAATATCGGGTACGACTGGGTGCTGAGGGGCGCCCTCCTCCCGGGCCTCCGCGTTATTTGTTACGCGGACGACACGTTGGTCGTGGCCCGGGGGGATGATTATAGGGAGTCTGCCCGTCTCGCCACAGCGGGAGTGGCCCTCGTCGTCGGAAGGATAAGGAGGCTGGGTCTCGACGTGGCGCTCAGTAAATCCGAGGCTCTGTGGTTTCACGGGCCGCGGAGGGCGCCACCCGTTGACACCACCATCGTGGTTGGAGGCGTCCGGATAGGGGTCGGGGTGCAGTTGAAGTACCTCGGCCTCGTGTTGGACAGCCGGTGGGCTTTTCGTGCTCACTTTGCGGAGCTGGTCCCCCGATTGATGAGGACGGCCGGTTCTTTGAGCTGGCTGCTCCCGAATGTTGGGGGACCGGATCAGGTTGTGCGCCGCCTCTACGCGGGGGTGGTGCGATCGATGGCCCTGTACGGTGCACCTGTGTGGGCTGAGCCGCGCAACCGGGCCACTATGGCTCGGTTCCTGCGCCGGCCGCAGCGCACCGTTGCCATCAGGGTCATCCGCGGATATCGCATCGTCTCCTTCGAGGCGGCGTGTGTTTTGGCGGGGACGCCGCCATGGGAGCTGGAGGCGGAGTCGCTCGCTGCCGACTATCGGTGGCGCAGCGAGCTTCGTGCTCGGGGCGTGGCGCGTGTCCCCGAAAGTGAGCTGCGGGCGCGGAAGGCCCATTCTCGGCGGTCCGTGCTCGAGTCGTGGTCGAGGCGATTGGCCAACCCCACGTGGGGGCTACGGGCCGTCGAGGCAGTTTACCCGGTCTTTGATGACTGGGTGAATCGTGGCGAAGGACGTCTCACCTTTCGTCTGGTGCAGGTGCTGACCGGACACGGATGCTTCGGGAAGTACCTGCGCCGGATAGGGGCTGAGCCGACGACGAGGTGTCACCATTGTGGACACGACCTGGACACGGCGGAGCATACGCTCGCTGTCTGCCCCGCGTGGGAGGTGCAGCGCCGTGTCCTGGTCGCAAAGATAGGACCTGACTTGTCGCTGCCTGGCGTCGTGGCGTCGATGCTTGGCAGCGATGAGTCATGGAAGGCTATGCTCGACTTCTGCGAGTGCACCATCTTGCAGAAGGAGGCGGCGGAGCGAGTGAGGGAAAGCTCTCCTCACTACGCAGAAACCCGCCGCCGCCGAGCAGGGGGTCGGGACCGGGGTCGTATCCGTGACCTGGCCCCCTAAGAGCTAGGGGTCCCACCCGTTGTGTGCGGGGAGAGACCCAGACGTGGGGTGGCGTGCTATGCACGCTCACCCGCAATAGGAAGCCGGGTGATGGTAGACCGCGTTCCCCCGACCGCTCTGGGGGAAGGTGTAACGCGGCGCCATCAAAGCGGGCTCTCGGCCCGCTGAACGAGGGAACCGGTGGTCGTGTCGCTGGCGGCCACCGGTCCGGCGTCCGTGGGACGGTGGGATGGATGTAATGTGCTCTGCGTCAACCCTGTCCCGCCGTTTCAATAGCCCCGACTGGGCTCCGGCCCGGTCCGAGGTAGGGCGCCGGTTGTGAGCGGCAGGAGTTTTTAGTGAGGTTCAACTCCCACATACCCCACCTGCCGCGCGGGTGGGGATCCGGCGATTTTCTCCTGTGGAAAAAAAAAAAAAAAAAGCTACCTTATTGGTGGTAGGACCTCTTATGAGTCCGCACCAGTAGGTACCGCCACCCTGCCTATTTCTACCGTAAAGCAGTAATGCGTTGCGGCTTGAAGGGCGGGGCAGCCATTGTAACTATACTGAAACTTTAGAACTCATATCTCAAGGTGGGTGGCGGGATTTACGTTATCTAGATGTCTATGGGCTCCGGTAACCACTCAACAGTAGGTGGGCTGTGAGCTCGTCAAACCATTTATGCAATAAATAAAATAAAAATATATCTACATGACACAGACGACGACGGTTATAGTTTCCAACCATTCACAATTATAAATTAAATGTTTTTCCACAGAATCGACTTCAACAACCCGACAACGGATAAGCCAGCGAACTTAGCTAACTCCGCCGTCTTAAGAATGCTAGAAGAGGAAGAGCGTAACCGCAAAGGATACAGTGAGTTATAAACATTTTTTTAAATTAATCAAAATAACATACCATACATATTAATATAACAAAATATACTAAAGGAAATAAGAATAAATTTAAAAAAAAAAAAAAAAAAGTATATTTATTTGGTGCAGTTTTTTTTTTTTAATTACAATATATTAAAATGGTATTTATTATTTATTCATTTCTGATGTTGTATGTATAGTAAAATCAAGTAAAGCTACTCAAACTGAATTGAACTTAAATGAAAAATAAAAATTCGAACCTCAATTCATTTGAACGTAACTTGAACAAAAAGGTAATAATAATATTATAAAGATAAAGAAGGTTCCTTTTAAATTCAAATTTTGCGCTGAAGCGTGGCAAAGGACTTTAATTTGGAACCTGATAGTAAAGACGGTGTTTGTAATTATTTCGAGAACCGAAAACTTTTTTTTTCAAAGATAATTTTTTTAAATATGATTCTTTTAAGGAAATATCTTGGGGCTATCCCTTTAATATTGGCTCTTAATAGTCACAAATGTCTTTTATAAAGTTTAGGACAAAAAATACGTTCAAAGAAATTCAGACCAATATTTTCTTAATACGACGCAGTTTTATTAATTATAATGGGTGTGTCGTGTGAAAACATCAGAAAGAAAATAAGGAAGTCCTTAAAACAAACAAAAAATACATTGTTTTGGACGATCTTAAAGGTTTAGTCATGCAAAAGCAAAACAAGAATTCATATACCTGATTTTACTATTGGCTTAAATGGCTAGATAGACTAGAAAACTCAGCCAATTACCCTAATTATAGGATGAAGTCTCTTTTTTCCTTTAAAAACGGCTGTCCCATCCTTAAAACTGGAATGCACGAAAATACCTATTCACTGCTTTACGTACTGAGTTTTTGTTCAAGGATCTCCTTGCTTATTGCTAAAACAAAGCAATTATGCATCCCAGTCTGTAGAAGCGAGGTAGCCGTTATGGATTTAATTTTTACACAATGTTATTCCTTTGTTATAGAAGGCATTCTAAACGTAACACGAATTTTAACGCTAGCATAGTCCCATTACTCAATTATTATACTATTATAATTAACGAATATTTATAGCAATAGTTTATCTCTGCTTTACCAGAATTGGATGTAACACAAATCCAGGCTATTCTAGATACGACGGTTCGCACTAAGCATCGATTTGACTCGTATTGGCCTCCTGAGAAATCGAAAACGCAGATTTCTAAATGTTGGGACAGTGATATAGAAAAACATGCCAAAGGTTACTCAGAATTTATTAAGACTTCCAAAGGTACTTATTACGAAGTCATTAGTTCAGATGGCGTTACCCACATATTAGTACCATCCGTCATGTTCATTGCAAAAACATTTTATTGTGCTATTTTAGATCGTTCTGGTACAAACGTTTGTTTTGTTTTTCCGAAGTCAAATATTTTCAGAATACATGTTCTCCACATAATAATTAAACATTAGAATTCATCTAATTTGTGGTAATGTTTTTCGTGACTCATATTGTTCTTGTCTAAAGATAATATATATTATATATATTTTACTGTTGTAGTTTATAGCAGTTATAAGTTATTAACATACGAAATTCTGTAATAACTAAGATCTGCCAGACACTTAAATGTACCATGAGGATGATTCATTAAACTAGATATTATTTATGAAATACAAATCTATTTTCATAAGAGTTTAATGCCCGTATTTATTCTCCCTTTTGTCTGTCGTCTCTTGTTTGGCAGAAATCCGCCCACCGGTGACGGAAACGTTCATTAGTGTAAAGTATTTGGCAAAGATTGGAAGCAGCTATGTGGCTTTACTTGCTCCTTTTACTGATAGTTCATAGCCGACAGCGAAGAAGCACTAACGAACGACATGCCTGAGACAATATTCGTAGGTAAAGTGACTTAATATAACACGTAATCGAGGCTAATAAAATCCTGTATTTTCTTACGTTGTTGGCGCAATTAAAATAAAATTACTGCTTAATCGCGTTTTTTTTGTTTTCATTTTACAATTTCGGTCTTTTCGAACACATTAATATATTTATGCTATTTTAATAAAATAAAAAAATCAGACTATTTGTTTGTTCGTCATCTATGTACTCGTGCGTATTTTCGATAGTAGTGTACAATTTTTGTTTGATACTAAAAACATTTTGTACCATCAATAAATTACGAAAAGTTTATTTTTAATGTATATTCATCTTAACACTGTTTTCAACGGGTGTTTAACAAAAATTAAATCGTAATTGCAAATGAGCGAGATCAGGTTTAACTTGTCTAGTTATAAAAGTGTGTTAATAATATCTTATGAAATGAGAAACTTTATGCTCACTACTGAAAGTCACGGAAGAGTTATGTATTTTAATTATTTTAATGTAAAGTATTGTTTGATAGCGTAGAAATTTTTTTATAACTCCTGTTGTTTAATTCTCGCCGACATTTATATAATAATTCGTTAAAGAAAAATCGTAAACAAGCTGCATTCTTCATTCTCTTAAAAGGCAACCTTAGATAACGTAAAAGTTATATCTATAATATTATCTATATACTAATACGTGAAGCAAACATTTTGTACACCTTTTTAGGAAAATTGCGCGGACGGAGGAGTATAAAATTTCCCACACTTATAGAGAATATAGTGAAAGAGTGCAGAATGCTAATTTTTTTTAATTATGCACTAATAATACAGTAAATTAATAAAAAAAAAACATTACAGACACTACCATATATTTGACACACACATATATTTTACTGTATAATCTATGTACTATACCTTATATTTATTGTCAAACGTTTGTTATTGCTCATATTCTGTGGTCAAATTGAAAATAGGTTAATATTTATTGTCTATAGTGTAATTTTGGCGAAATCTGTGATTATAGAAATATTTGACGATTATGAAGTCTTTGATAATAGAACCATAATGTAATATCTTTCCAACTTATAATATCAATTAATCTAGTATAAAATAAATATTCGTGGTATATCCTTAAATATATTATGCGGCCTAGAGATTCAATTATAACCCCAAATGTTTTGAATAAAAAACACGTATCGTTATCGTGATATAAAAGAACTTCCGTGACCACGAAAGATGTAAAATGTATTCCAAATGTCGGAAATAACAAAATAAAAATATAATAAGCCCTAGACTAGATTAAACCGTAACAGAAGTGTTCGTTATATCTACGACTGCCGAAACCTGAAAAGAAAACTAAATTGTTGTATTTATTGTGGTAGTATATGTAGCAATGAAGAAAACTGATACAAAAACAATTTCATAAAAGCATTTAAAAATTCTTTCGGAAGCTTTCTTATCAAAACGTAGTATTTCTCTTTAGCCGCGAAGCTTAAAACTATTTTAAAAATACGTGCATACCTGCAATGCAATGTGCAAACAAAATTGACGAGCAACGTTTTAGAGCTAAGGCGTTTATTTTTTTAAAGCAACCCGAGAACATAAGTCAGCATCAGAGAGATCTGTAGATATTCACAAATATTGACCTTGATCTGCGGCTTAAAAATAAAAGAGGTGTTTGTTTGACGTCATCGGTAAAATTATTTCTATGAGTCTCCTCTCGGGTCGTTATTCAGTATGAATCAAAGTTTATTTTAGAGGCAGGTGCTGAAAATGCGCGCGCGACAAATGAGTCGCGTTTACATCAGGTGCGCACTATTTTCAGTGGTTTCGACAATAATACATCAAAATAAAAATGTTAATCACTTTCGATTTTGACATTGAGGTTGTGTTCGAAAAAGTTTTCATACCGCTGAGTGACGATGGTAAATAAATGACGTCTCAATATGGCCGCCGCTGTTGTTTCTTCTGTATGTGTAATAAAAGCTGGTACATACTGACAATAATTTATAAAATTAATTTTACTAAAGCTAGTTTCTGCTTTTAATTTTATACATTAAACAAATAAGATAACGCAATTATATTTACAAGTATTTTCATTTCAGATAATTTCAAAGGAACTTTTTATCGATTACGACGATTTTTAGTTAAAAAATATATATATTAAGCCCGCTTTATAGTCAAATGAGTAAGATAATTGCCACAGCCCTCCTTTGAGATATCAGCCATTAAACTGCACTAGCGTTTCCTTCGTGTTATCTGAAACTTCGTCCGGGTAGAGAGTTGGCTTTCAATATCAAATTGTCTATCCGAAATTACGTTTCTCAGATCTTCATGCATGTTTTGTTTTAAATTCTAATTGTTTATTTAAAGTGAAATAAATCATCAACGGCTTTACTGGCGGTGGGATGTCTTGTGAGTACCTAGGCACGGGTATCTACCGCCGCCCTGGCTATTTCAGCCGTGAAGCAGTAATGCGTTTCGGCTTGAAGTGTGGGGCGGCGGTTCTACTGTAAAAACTGAGACTTAGAACTCATGTCCCAAGGTCGGTGGCGGCATATACGTTGTTGATATTTGGGCCTCTTATTACCAGGCGGGCCGTGAGCTGATCAATCCATCTAAACAATAAAATACTGAATGAATGAATACTGAAATGAATGGCGTTGTTATTTTCTAAATTTAAATTTCATATATGGAATTGAAAAATGAATGATTATATCTTTCGATTAGTTTTCTGTGTAGTTCTTTTATTTCAATGAGAACTTCTGTAAAGTTTTACGTTCCATTTCCCATAAATGACAATCAGGAAGCACCTAAACGAAAAGTTAAGGTCAAATCGTGCGTGTACTAATAAACTTTTTTGGTTTGATTCGCGGGCCCACTCAATCTGTATCATTTGCGGGCGATGCTGATAGAGTGGGGAGTCCTAAATATGTGCGATCCCGAAATATAAAATGCGGTAGACATTTGTGCTCAGGTGTGCGAGCCAAATAGTCAACAACGGTCGGGAAGAAGCGCGTGCCACGTCCAGGCAGACCGAATTAACTGTGAGTTGCATTTCATAGTTGCATTCGATTAACGGTTAGAGAAATCATTGGTAATACCGTCTGGGTTACGCTCCAAATTAATAAATATGTTATTGAAAAAAAAAGACTATCACGGCTATAATATTAAAACGAGACCCGTCCGTGATTTATGGCAAATTTTTGTCTCGAATTATTCGTTTACTCAATTAATAAATTAATAATAAAAATATGAATTAAATTAAGTTATAATAATATATGAACATCACTTATAATATTACAGTTATAAAAAATGTGCGTTATTTTTTTGCTGTCGGTAGGTACTCTGGGGAAAATTTCCTATGTGATTTTCTTTTTACTTATTTAGACCATGAGCTACTAGCAAAAACACTACAAGTTACAAACACTGAACGCGGAAAATGTTGAAAATATACGAACATTAAAGTAACTCGGCCACGAGCGCCTTAATTATTTAGATTTAGATGCGTAGCAGTTAGTCGCCTTATCGTCCTATCTCAAGTATTAGCTTAAAGAGATTCTTAGTCGTATTTTCTATTTCTACCGAAACAGTCACCTGCTCCGGCTTTAGGACTTGGATTATTTTAGGATTATTTCAATGCGACCGAGATGGGCCTAATGTCTCAAAGCGGACGGAAGAATTCACGTTGTTGCGTTTTTGGTCTTGCTAAGCGTTTAACATCAAGTGGATTTTAAATTAATCAATCCGTCTACACGACTTAAACAATTTAGAATAGGTTTTTTTTTTTTTTTTTATTGCTTCGATGGGTGGACGAGCTCACAGCCCACCTGGTGTTAAGTGGTTACTGGAGCCCATAGACATCTACAACGTAAATGCGCCACCCACCTTGAGATATAAGTTCTAAGGTCTCAGTATAGTTACAACGGCTACCCCACCCTTCAAACCGAAACGCATTACTGCTTCACGGCAGAAATAGGCAGGGCGGTGGTACCTACCCGTGCGGACTCACAATAGGTCCTACCACCAGTGATTACGCAAATTATAATTTTGCGGGTTTGATTTTTATTACACGATGTTATTCCTTCACCGTGGAAGTCAATCGTGAACATTTGTTAAGTACGTATTTCATTCGAAAAATTGGTATGGTATATGGTAAAAATTGGTTGGTGCATCGCAACAACGAATGCACCGGACGTCTTATCCTTTAGGCCACGACGACTTCAAATATAATAAATACGTAATAAACGTACGTATTCGTTACGTAATAAATACGTAACGAAATTATTCAATCTAAGTTGATCTCGTAAAAAATATCCTGTAAATTTTCACTTTAATTTTTTTACCCGATAATAATTGTTCTAAAATAGTTTTAATTATAAAAATTATGCGAAGGCAATGCTTATTTCAAAAGGAAATCTCATCCTGCATAGCCGGGAGGAGATCAAACCGGACTACGCTTTCATTAATTCGCGACTCATGTAATATTTATGTAATAGCAATGATTTCATTCATTCATGATGTAACATCGTGTGTAAAAATTTAGAATCGTATTTTTTTCTTTGTCGAACTTGTCGAAAGAATTCGAGGTGCAACCTAGTTCATAGACATACTGATTTTCTCGCTGGATTTCCTGAATGAGTCCCGATTTCGATCCGGTGGTAGATTCAGCAAAGTATTGCTCTTCCTAAGGCTAATGTTAGCAAGCTCTCCTAGGTTGAGCCCCGTGAGCTCACCTACCAAACCGCGCGTAGCTTGAATATAGCCCTTAAGCTATCAGTGATTAGGTAGGAAAAAAAGCATCATTTGGTAAACTTATTGTCTGTTGTCCACATCACGAACAAAAGCGAACCAAACTAGAACCAAACTAAGTTTGTTTGACGAAATTCAAAAAGTATCTTTTTTCAAATATGTCACGAGAAACAAATAATATAACAGCAAATAATTTGTTATTCTTTCGATGGGCTGGCATTAATCCAATAACGTGGAATTGAGCTAATTTAAAGGAAGATGTCTCATATTATTTCAAAGTGTTGAAAGCTCGGTAACTGAGGCGCGACGCAACTACAGCTTTTACAGTCCAGAATGTTTTAACACATTATTTGTGGAAAATATTTCAATTGACATTAGTTTTATTAAGTACATAGTTCATTTTGAACTACACTGAACATCTAGTATACAAAATCGAGTCTTGGACCTCACGTCTCATGCCGCTATTTATATAGTGATTATCTATGGGCTTCGATAACCATATAACACCACGTAGGACCAAAGTTTAATCGCACACCTACCTATGCTATTGAGAATCTAGACTGTTCGAACGTAGATATTTAATGGTATCATAAATTTTGACGACACATTATATATTTCAAGTTTACGAGCACAGATGCACATCCAATTCGTAATGTCTAAAATATCTTCTAGTAGAGTTCACGAGTAGTACATGTGTTCGATTTTACATTTTGCAGTTGCTTGCTGGTTCATTCATAATTTTAAGTGGTTTTAGTAATTTACTTGTGGCTGGTAGCCATTATACAACGCAAGATATTTGACAGATGCCTGAATCTCGCTTACGATATTTTCAAGATAAGCTTGCATATATACAAGTTCCGTACAACAACATTCGGACCGTCGGTCTATCGAGCAAATATCATCCGTTCGATGGAAGATCTTCCTTTTGTCGTTTAAGCCTCCAAACTGGTGACCCTAAAGTGATCTTCCCTTTGTCGTTTAAGCCTCCAAATACTTATTGAATTTAGATAACGAATTTAAAGAATTTATGTTGACTGGGATAAAATTTATTTTTTTATTTAAAGGTCAGAAGAAAGTGGTGTGGCCTCCGGTACCCGAAACGAACGGATATCATAATCCACAACAGGTAAATATTAAATTAAAATGTTGATAAATAAAACATGTAAAATGTATATAAAGAGCTGTGTTTAACAGCAAAATGACATCATCATGGCTGCACATAGCCAACGCTTACGGTGGCGGGCAAATAATAATATATTGCATGCAACACCATCTGCTCAGAGGAAATATTTAATTTAACAAAATATATTATTCTGGTGATATTTTCAGTTTCGTAATTTCTCAAAAAATAATAAAATAAAGCTTATTATTAGATCGTCCGATAGGGTTAAGTATTTTTATAAGATTTATTATAAATCTCAGCAGAGTCCCGTGTACGACAACAACGCGCAACACTCCCCGTCTGCTCAGCCTCCCTATAAAAAGCAACCTCAATATCAAGCCGACCCCCAATACCAAGCTCAGCCTCCGTACTACCAACCCGAATACCAACAGCCACAGTCCCAGCAGCCTCAGTACCCCCAGTCTCAGCCAGGGTTCTGTGAGGGACGTCGTCAAGAGCAAACTGGCCTGAGTAAGCTGATTCCCGTTGGGCCGGGAGTGACTGCGTCACCCTTGTCTCCCTCGCAGTACCGTGTGGGTCCGGCGTCCCCGGGCATCGCACCGCAACCCTTCAGGCCACAGCCAAATCGCTGGGCCCCCGTACCGGCCCCCCTCTCCCCTCAGGTATCAGGACACCTCAGCGAAGACATCGCCCACTACTTCTTTTTCCCGTTGACTAATTGCATGTTTTTACCAAAACCACTAACTGCTTGGGAGCGACAATCAAGGCGTGTCGAAATAAAAATACTGTTACGTTACTTTTGCGATTTTGAATTTTGAATTTGTTACGAGTTTTGTCAATGTGTTTCTATTAAAATGCAAAGAAATACTGCAAGATAATTTTATATGTATTTGGAAAATTAACATTGCAATACATCAACATAGTACCTACATTAAGATAAGTAAACTAAAATCCAAAATAAATCCACGATTCATCTATATGAAATAGCCTAAAACAACAATATACATTTTACATTTGTAAAATCTGAATAAATCACACGCTTTGCTTTCCATTATTAATGTCGCATAATAAAACTGAAAGTAATAATTATTATTATTAAGCTGTTTAATTAGGAGAATTCGGCTGACCATTTCACGTTCTAATTGGTGTCAAGCCGTTCACAAAATTCATAGACATTATTAGAACCTGAAAGGCACAACCTATTTATTGTAAACAAAAGATTATTGAAATCGGATCGATACATTCTGGCCCAATATTCTTATTGCGTATAAGAGTGTCCGATAACCTATAAGTGACTAGCTGACCCGATAGACTTCGTAGTGCCTCAATCGATAAATAAAAGAACTAAGCTTTGGTATATATTAAAATAAACTTAAAACAAATAAAAGGAGTCCGTCCGACAGGGGACACATCAAAGAGAAAACAAAATTGTTATTTTTATTTAATTCCGAGCATTTTTATATTTATTTACCTTTTAAACCTTCTCTGGACTTCCAAAAATAAATTAAGACCAAAATTAGCCAAATCGGTCCAGCCGTTCTCGAGTTTTAGCGAGACTAGCGAACATCTAGTCGTCGTGGCCTAACGGATAAGACGTCCGGTGCATTCGTGTTGAGCGATGCACCGGTGTTCGAATCCCGCAGGCGGGTACCAATTTTTCAAATGAAATACGTACTCAACAAATGTTCACGATTGACTTCCACGGTGAAGGAATAACATCGTGTAATAAAAATGAAACCCGCAAAATTATAATTTGCGTAATTACTGGTGGTAGGACCTCTTGTGAGTCCGCGCGGGTGGGTACCACCACCCTGCCTATTTTCTGCCGTGAAGCAGTAATGCGTTTCGGTTTGAAGGGTGGGGCAGCCGTCGTTACTATACTTGAGACCTTAGAACTTGTATCTCAGGGTGGGTGGCGCATTTGCGTTGTGGATGTCTATGGGCTCCGGTAACCACTTAACATCAGGTGGGCTGTGAGCTCGTCCACCCATCTAAGCAATAAAAAAAAAAAAAAAAAAAAAAAAAACATCAATTCATTTTTATATTTATGTGATATTGAAAAGATAAACGTTTACTTTTAAGTATGGTTAAGGTAAGAGTACTTTAATCATTTCACAGACTTTCGTTCCACTTTTAAGAACGAACAAATTTATTTTAAGATCATGAAACGATTGCAAAGATCTTGATACCATCTTATAAACGACATAAAACTGAACTTCAAGGATATACAACCAACTAGGTGTAAATTTAGTTTCACGATTTTTTGGCTTACTTTATTTTCTATGTTAAAGCTAATTTAAGTTGTTTGAATAAGCTTATAAAATTCGTATAGTTTTTTTTGTCAAAAGTTTTATATAATATTTTATCGTTTTTATTTTTTAAATATGCCTTCTTGGATTAAGTCACCCTCGAAATTTAAATTAATTTACTTACATAAACAAAATTATTGAACGATGTTTTGAGATCACCAATTAACGCAAAACTGTTGTAATATAGACACCCGGATCGCAGCCGAGCTACACGCAGCAGATTTCCCCTCAATCTCAGTACTCATCGCAGTCTCCTTATTCGGAGCCCGCGTACCAGACCACACAGAGGCACTTCGAACCACCTCCATCAACCATCACTCTCCGTCCGCAACCTCCGGTTCACCAGAAACCATCCCCGGTGTTCGCTAGTCAACCGGCCGCTGCGTCATTTAAAGGTAACAAATATTTCGTATTAGAAGGATTTATATTTTTAATATGCTTTTATTAGCTTCAGACGTATGTATGTTAGTATGTAACGGAATCTTTGAACATGATTTTGACCCCCTTCAAAACGTCGGATTAACTTTTTTTACAATAAAATATTTTTTTCTTACACTATTTTTAATTCAAATTTATTAAAATTTATTTTCTATTTTTTTTGTTTGGATTTTCTATAAAAATGTATTTTGTTAGTTTTTTTAAACTATTATTTATTATTTGTTAAATAAAATAGATTGACGAGACCACTTCGTGTTAATCTTCATTTTGGATCATGATCAGATCGAAATCTCTATTACTTTAATCCAATTCCCATTTAAAACGAAATGCGGTTTTGTGAGACACGTTTTTAATATAAATTCGCCAAACTCAGACTCCGACGGCAACTCCGTTCGAATTTCACTAAATTAAAAAGAAAAAAAAGAATGGCGTCCTATCCTTCAAATCGGAAAGTAATGCGTGCTTTGCAGTAGAAATAGAAAAAAGAAAAAAAAAACAAATAAAGTAAATAGGTTTTTAGCAAGTGATCACGAAAGATTTCTACAAATAATAAAAGAATCACAATAACAAATGAAAGCGGAAAGTTTGTCAATTTGTGTAATCGGCATATTACCTCACTTCGTGGGATAGGTATGTTTATCTTGCCCATTCCTGTCTCGTGACAGTCGTGTCACAATTGGTCAGAAATAAAATTGAATCTTCTACCCAAGTTAACCACTTAATATCAGGTGGGCCTTGAGCTGGTCGAAACATCCAAAAGAGGTAGGAACTTACTAAAGAGTGGCTGCACATCACATCACATTGCATTACGGAAACCGCACAATAAAATTGTTTTGGCAGTTGTAGGACTTAGGTTGTTTTTAATGTTTTGTCACAAATTTATGTAAATCTATAGAAAAAATATATCCTGTATATTATTAAGATTCAAATAGCATACAAATTAAAAAAGAAAGATTATTTGATTATTTATTAAAACGCCTCAGGGATGGATCATACGTATTATTTTCAGAAATACATATATTTCTAACAAAGACTGTACACATTACAGCCAGGTGAGACACTTTATTTGTCTACACAGTAATATTGAGGCATAAAATGCTTTGAAGACGTTCCCCTTACATACGCACACATCACAATAGAAACTTGCACATTCAATGTTACAAAATTGCTTTTTATTTTATTGTAACTGCCTTACGACGATTTAAGGTGGTCGTAATTTAAAGTCAGGTTAACGTCATCTGACTTCTTTGTAGTTACGATATAATAAACCTATGTATTTTATAACTATGATAATAGGATTAATATGCAAACTTAATATTAAAATAATAGTTTTTGTACTGGTTATTTTAGTCTTAGACGAAAGCTATAAAACTTTTGTTTTGTCATCATTCCTTGATATGTCTATTTTCTGGAATATGATTGGACGTCTTTCTCATACAGGTCAAGCTAATAAAAGCATGCTAAAATACAATGTCTTTTATAGACTCGGTAACCAATTGGTCGTTGGATTGATAACAGCGTTTGATGGTGGATCAGCTTTCTTATTAGAAATATATTGCTGAGATGCCTGGATTGAAATTCTTGAACTATACGTAAATAAAAGCTATTTTATGTTAAAATTGACAATTATTAACGATTTCTAAAAGATCCATTTCAACTTTGGAGAGCTGCCAAATTAATAACCATTGGAACTTTATAAATTGTAAAATTTCCGCTAATAAATCGTCACGCCACCTGGCGAAAATTAAGAGAAGCCTAGTCTATCGAAATCTAAATGGCCAATGATGATCTATTTTTGTATCAGAATCGAAAATTGTATAAATATGCACATATGAAATTACATACGTAATCGATTGAAATAAATTGCAAATAATACTCTCTTTTTTCCTAAAATATAACTGCGAAAGACTACATCTCTTTAGATTTGATATTAAACGTATTTCGGCTGACTGGATTGAACAAATTTGCATCATAGGAGGCGTCAACATGCGTGGAGATCAGAAGTGGCCGCCTCAATCGGTGAAGGAGGCTGTGGCTGCAGAAAACGAAGCCCGCCTCAAACTAGCCAAGGGTCCCGCCTGCAGACCGCGCAAGGTATGATTTAAATATTAATAATTAGTACTTTTTCTAATAAAGTATTTTTTGGAGACTCTAATCGAATAGTACAGTACAAGTAAAATATGTGTTTTTTATCAGACACAGATCTATACATGACAATTTGAACATAATTATATGAATTTTGACAAAAAAAATGTTTGAAAATTCAGAATCGAAGATATATGTAAATCATAAAATTGAGTGTGTTCAATCTTCAGAATTTAAAACGTAAGATTAACAAATATGCATGCTGTACATAGTTTATTTACCTATGTTTTATATAATTCGCTATGTACATACATATAATTAATGTATATAAATATTTTTTGGAATATATATATTTTTTTATAAACTTTGTATCCCATCTAAATTAACTATTAAAACATGTAAATGAATATTAAAGAGATTGAAAAACTATTATCTGTTTTAGCTGCGGCAATATACGCTTGCCGAATTATTAGCCATGAATGAGGCTTAACTTCCTCGCTACATGGTTGGACTTGCATAGATTTGTAAGTGCCACTTGCATCAACATATCTGATGTTTTACTTCTCAAGTTCTAACCGTCGGCACTTGGTGAAGGGCAACCATAGAATCATAACTCGATTATAGATCAAGCTTTGCTCTTTATTCTCTTCGTACTTCTTTGGGTAAACAACTCTGGGATGCAAAATTAAAATAACACTGTTAAAATGTTGGCATACTGTTTTATGTAAAGTTTGCAATAGTATAGTAATAGTATAAACTTTTATATCATTAATGTATTTACCTATTGAAAAATGGAAAAGCGAAAAAATAAAATAAAATTAACCATGTTTCCTTTTAAATTAATTTTATTATAGAGTTCCCTTGATTTCTTAAACACGTGAAAAAACTGTGCGTGTCGTTATTGATTTTGAAATATTTTCGGATGGAAATAGTAAAATAGGCATTTCAAATTTGATCTAGAACTGTACAATTTGTAAATAGTACATCCGTAAAATAGATTGTACTAAACTTAAGAGTTGTAGACCTATTTCCATAGAATTTCATTGGCGTTCCATTACATTTAGTTACCTATGATGTATTCGTTCTCTATTTCAAACAGCTTTGTGTCACGTAGTCCTAATGTAGTGCATGCTATTTGTTAATTCAGTGAACAATTATTATTTGTTATTTAAAAGTACTTTAAATTTATAGTAGATAAGATAATTTAGCGATTTCGAAATATTTTATTAATTTTGTGTAAGATCCCTTTAATATTGCTTAATTGAATGCGAAATAATAATAAAAATATTAAATAATTTGTTCGATTTCGAAAAGCTTTCAAGTAACACTATATATATGTATATATATTTTCTGGTGGTAGGACGTCTTGTGAGTCCATCACCCTGCCTATTTCTGCCGTGAAGCAGTAATGCGTTTCGGTTTGAACAGTCGGACAGCCGTTGTACTGTAAAAATGGAGAGAATTTAGAACTCACGTCTTTAAGTGGGTGGCGTCATTTACGTTGTAGATATCTATAGGATCCGGTAGCCACTTAACACCAGGTGGTAACTATACTGAGACCTTACAACTTATATCTCAAGGTGGGTGGCGCATTTATGTTGTAAATGTCTATGGGCTCCAGTAACCACTTAACACCAGGTGGGCTGTGAGCTGGTTCACCCATCTAAGCAATAAAAAAGGTGGACCAGCCAAAAAGCTCGTCTACCGATCTAAGCAATAAAAAATAAAAATATTCTCAGGTTAAATTAAGTGTATGCATTAAATGTCTGTGTAACTACTCGTATCTATATAATTAGATAAGTGTAATGAATTATCGACAGGTTAACAAGGACTACAGCTCGTTCTTCGCGAAGCATGCCCTGGGCCACAACTACCCCGGCTACCGCGCGCCACCAGGCACCCAGCACTTCGAAGACTTCTCGGGCCGATCCTCATACTAAATCATCACTTCTAACACGCAATCTCGTTAGATCTAAACCACGTTTCACATTAAAAATTAACGAACCAAATTCTTGTTGACATTATTATACCTAGCAACCATTTCTATTTACGGAACGCGGGTAAGACGGTGCCAACGGAAACGGTTCCCTCTCATTACAAGAAACAAACATTTATCACATTTCGAGGTATCATCGGTCGAGAACCGGTAGCAGAGGTACTTGTATAGGCTTTAATGGATAAAGTCTTGAGGCACGTACGACAGAATAATAATTGTAGTTTTAATTTAATTTATTTTAACCATTAATTAGCGTGTAAGTGATTATTTTAATGTCATAATAAAACGTAACAAATATATATATTTTAACGCTCATAATAAAATGTTTAGCTATCTCCATTGATCATTACACATCATTATTTCGACATACTAAACATTTATTATTATTTTTCGATGTTAAAGTGCGGCTTTTTTATAACGCGAATACGATTCAGCTTTTTAATGTATATAATGCTCAAATTGAAAATGAACGAAATGATTTGAAATTTAAATTTTTCAGTCAAGTCGAATTTTGACTGCATTTTTTTTTTTCATGTTTTGATTAAATTTATACGCTTCTGCTATTTGGCTAAGCTTATCCGTTTACCTAGTCATGCGAGAGATTACGCAATTATTTTGTATATAAAAAGCAAAAAAATTTAATACAATTTGGTATTTTATTTTGTAATTATGTTCTCAATTAAATAAATGATGTAAAATGCCTGTTTGTCCTAATTATTTTCCTCAATCTTCTTCGAAATTGAAAAAATATTTCGTCGTCAAATGAATACCCGTCACGCCCATTTTTTATTTATTTCAGCATTTCCTCTTGTTTAATATCCAAATATACGAAACAGGATGAACACCTATAGACATTTAAACCTTTCAATCAAAAGTAATAGATAATAATATAGAGGCTTTCGGCATCTTTGATAGTTTATTTTCACATTATTTCGACATCATAACATTGTCCTCAGCGGTAGGCCGCGGGTTTTGTACGCTACAGTAACCACACTCACAATCAAGTGGACCATATACTCGTCTGCCTATAGTTGTAATAAAAAGAGTCATCACAATGCCAAATTATGACAAAAAATTTGTTAAAGGATTTGCATATTATCATTAACCTGAAACCACAACGCAATACTCATCACATAGCCTGTAATTATTTAATACTTATAATCGGAATCGATGAAATAAAACAAATTTCTAATTACGAAAATATTTTATTTTTATTTATACATATACATAATGTACAAACTGCGCCATAGCTACAACTAGGCCGAGGTAAACACGTAAATGCTATAAAAACAACACCGATCTAGCCAAGCTAATTACCGCCATTTTTTATGTACAATTTATAACGAATCAGTGTAACAACATTACAAGCAGGCCCTTAAACATACGGGGCGCACGGAACCGCACTCAGAACTCAAAACGCTAACAACAGCTACCCACTCTTATTTTTTATAAGATAAATAAATAAATTCGGCTTTATATTTATAGATACAGAAATAAATGAGCTACTTCTTGAAACCAAAACCAATATTAGCGATTATATTTTCAGTCAATATTAACGAAGCAAAACACCCATCGCGTTTGTGATTTAACATTTCCAGGGCGTGCAATGGAAAGCGTACAACACGGAATTCTCAACACGAGGTCGTTGACCTTGCGCGTTAGCAGATCTTTCGTTACTTAAAATTGTTTACTAATCCTTATTGGGTACAAACAAATTATATTTGAAGATCAAAGTAATCCTTTAAGTGAGTGCTAATGTTTTGTTTTCGAGTGCAATTCTTTACGACCCGAATTAGAGACGTGCCTTTGTATCACAGAGGTTACCTTTGCACGTGTACGATGCATTCATTGTCATTATTATTTTCAATAATAACCTAATTTGGAAGTAATCGTAATAAAATAATTTGAAAAGTAATCATAATATTATGATGATTTCAATATTGTATTATAAAATAGACAGATATAAAAAAAACCTTCAATATTGTTTATAGTACGTTCGCGGAAAATTTTACTATAGTAATAGAGACCGTTTGAACTATTTGAATTGTGGATGAGAAAAATTAGGATGCGTGCACGCTGTGACTAAAAAAAAAATAGTCTAAAACCTAATTATCTCTTAAATGCGGTGGATTAGTACACGTATTTTAAATTAAGCTCTAGTTAATTGAATTTTAACCTGTTTAATTTTTATTATATTAATAAACTAGGTTTAAAGTTTCTTTAATTCTGAATTTGTGTTTATTGTTGTTCAATTTCTTATAAACGTCGTAGATGTCGCTTCAAAAATTTTTAAATAGCCGTTACGAAATAATTCTAAGTGAAGCAATTATAATGCATTTAAATAGGTGAACGTGATTTTTTGTTTTTGGTAGGCACTAAATTATGGATGTGAAAGACATCCTCAGTTAGGCAGTTTTAATTTTTCTTTTCTCAATTATTTAGGGACAGCTTATATATAGCCTTCCACTGTTGGCTTATCGATTGGCATCGAATGCCGATACAGTGGTTACTCTGTGATTACGTGTGCATATGGACACACCTTAACATTTTGAGAATATTTGGAGACTGTTCCTTTGTTCTCATAAAATTAAAACAGAGAGAAGCCCATAATAGTGTATTACCGCGAACGTAATATAATTATAGAAATCAATTATATTCATTGATTGAAGAAACATTACTCATATTTGTAGCATTTTTTAAATCTATTGAGTGATTTAGTTTTATTAGTTAATTTAGAAAAAAAACGCACGCATAATAGGTTTTAAAAATAAAAATAAGTATTTTCATTGATTCGAAAAACGTGCAAATAACAAGAGCGCTTTTGACATTCACTAGAATTATCTAGAATTAAAATAAAATAAAACGAAAACCTTTCTATTAGGAATGATTGAGGGTGAGCAATCGTTTTTTTCCCAAACAAAGTAAACTCCTCACTTCCTTTATATCAAATTCGAATATTTACTGGTGAAATATATGTGTCAAGATTCCATTTAAAATGAAATAATGACAATATTTCGATTTGATCGTTATTGTAATGGATCCATGAAAACAAAGATTACATAAAATTTAACTTGTGGACGAAATCAATTGAAACCACCCGTTTATTCAAAGAGACAAGGGACGTTCGAAGTTGACCCTGCACGATTAATTATATTGATTATCGATTTGACCGACCAATGATTTCATGATTCCATTTTAAAAAAAATGTCAATAACGAATGATTTAAAACGACTAGAAAACGAATATTATTTCTCAGACCAGCGAGAAGCCCTGCGTCTGCTGAATGGCCTGCAGAAGATAATACTTGAGCCTCTCTTTAGTTTTGTAACGCGGGAGATCCAGAAGATTGAAGCACGTGTGGGCCACCGGGAAGAACCTGTCGTCTGCCACTGGTTGAATTCGTATCTGTAAAATATAAATTTATCAAGAGTGCTGTTATTGTGACGAAATGATCTTGTAGAGATCGAAAATTTTTATATACCTTCTACACTCACAACACAACGGTTAGTCGATCCTACGCGAATACATCTACCGGGTGAAGTGAATACGAACGAACACCTTATCAAGTAATAACGAATATAACGCATGTATTTAAAACTGAACGTGAATAGGAATACCAGTCGTTCACCAACCGGTTCCGACGGAAGCCGGGTGCAGTCCTTCGCGACCATAACATTTAACATTAAATTTAAATATTTACTAGACGATGACCGAGCTTTGCTCGGTATTTTTATATATTTTTTTGGTAAATTGTATTTTTTAGAATTTATATTTAAATACGAATTAGGTATTGATAAAATGATGAAATATTCCAAGATCGTTTAAGCATTTTTAAGTGAACACGTGAGTTAAAAAGACACAAATAATATAAATAAACAATTCATTTTCTTGCTCTAACCTTAAACCAAACACTCATTGGCTTCAGGTGGCTTAACAACGCCATCTGCTGAAATAGCTCAAGTGTTATTGTGTCTTTAAAGCAGTTAGTTGCTCTCAATTATGAAAAATAGTATTATTATTCGCCAATAGATGTCGGGAAGAGTCAAAAAGTTGATTATTGAAAACACGAATAAAACAATATTTTCTGAAAATAAATCGTAGCTAGATCGATTTATCGCCCCGAAATTTCCTATAGACTAAATTTTAGGAAAATCTTGGAGCCGTTTCCGAGATTCAGATTATATTTATACAAGAACTGCTCGTTTAAAGGTATATTATAAGATAAAATAACATAGAACATTTTTACGGATTGCGTGTAGTAAAATCGGTTAATAAAACTCAGACTTGTTACTTATCAATAACACAGTAAATTAACAAAACATAATAATGCTGCCAACTTACTTTAATGTCCCTCATTCCTTGTATCGGAACACGATCGCTGCCGGTTAAGAAAAGCAAAAATTTCTTCTTATCTTCTAGCGGCAGCTCGTGGAACGTTTCCCAGAACCATCTAAATGTTTGAAATAATCGTTAATACAAGTGATAGTGCAAATTTAAAGGGAAAGGGAAAGGTAAACATGGACCCAATAATATTAAAAATGTTTATGAAATTATTATTTTAATGTACCTTGTAATAATTCAATCGAATAAACAATTTAGCGAGAAGCACAGGTTTGCCTGTTTTTTTTATTGCGAGTTCACATAACGTGAGCGACAAGTAATTTTGTTTTTGTTTATTGTACACAAAAATGTTAGAAATACAGACAAAATTTGACCTGTTGCCCAGAGAATACAATTGAAAGTATACTTTATTGATTTACTTATTATTTTAATATTTTACTTACAACATAGAAATTGCTTAAAATATATTTTTGAACTTTACTAAAATATATTTATGCAGTCACATCTAATGCCGAAGCAGTTTATGTGTGAGGAAATATTTCGTCACAACCCGTGAACACTTAACTCATACGTATTCTCAGAGGAATATAGCCAACAGACGGTAGAAAGATATAAAGTCAATAAAACGTATTTATCATTTATTCTTATCAAATTAACACCTTTATAAGTTTATTTTAGAGTCCAATTTTTCTTGTCTTCCTTCGGCATTATCAATTATTAGTTACCTGATTTGTTGATCAGTTTCCGAGTATCCGTTCTTGTATTCACAATTGTTCTGAAACATTTCCCAGTCGTACTCCTCGTTTCCGATCACAACGGACATCAATTCGTGAGATCTGAACAGCTTTATTATTCTACCCCCGCACACCTGAAATTATAGACAAGTGAAACTCCCTATACAATAATTTAGCTCACGTGTCGCTTACTGCATTAAATTAATAATACATTTAATGATACAACAACACACCAAATAATTAGGTGCAGTTTCTTTTAATGTTTTTGAATTGAAAATTACATTAGCTAGGGTGTTGGCGAATCGGACGTAATTAAAATACGAAACTAAACCCTAAAAATAGTTGTAGTTCTGTTCCTTCTTTAGCACCGTAATGATTTGGTACCGGATGAAACGGAAATGAACTCTAAATGCGACACTAGGAAGAGACAAACATAATATGCTTCTATAGGATTTAGGGTGCGAAAGAATGAGATAGAATACTTCTGATAGTTTAACTCCTAAGGCGCGTAGGCTGCACGGTTATTTTGTTGTTGCATAGGTGCGTGACAAGCCCGCGGGCCGCTCGGGGTTACGAGGTTAGGGAACACATGGATATCAATTATTGATAAATTTGAAGTCGCCGTGGCCTGAAAGATAAGACGTCCGGTGCGTTCGTATCTATCAATGCACCGGTGTTCGAATGCCGCAGGCATTCTAATGAAGTACGAGCTTGACAAATGTTCACGATTGACTTTCATGGCGAATGATCATGTAATAAATATCAAATAGCTAAGCACTATAGAAGGGTGGGGCAACTTTTGTACTGTAAAAACTGAGCCCTTAAAACTCATGTCTCAAAGTCTGGGACGCCATTTACGCTGTCCGTGTCTACGGATTTCATTAACCACTTAACATCAAGTCCAACATAAGCTCGTCCTATCTAAGCAATAAAAATATCATCAACATATTATGTATATAAATATAGATATACATATAGGATAAAGCAGATATTTTTTTTAATTTTTTTTTACCTTCTGGAAACCTTGATTGAAAGCTTTAAATTGATTCTCCACAGATTTATTGAGCAAAAAGTCCACGTACAACTCAACGTATTCAGCTTTATTTTCGCGAGTCACAGGTATATTCTCTCCGTCCTCTTTCAGTGGATTCACTTGTATTTGATCAAACACTTCAGTGTTCACAGCGAAACACAGTCCGAACACCTACAATAGCAATGGATTTCTATAAAGGAAACACCATTTCAAATCGGGACGAACATTTTTTAGGTAAATTCGTTTAAAGATCAGTAGTTCTTCAGTCCATGCAGCTATTAACCAGATACAAGGGTATGGAATAGTTTCTAAACCACTAGGTTTGTAGCCTTCACCCAATTCCAGACTGAGCCGTTTATTCCCTCACTCTTCTTACTTCTTGGTAGGCCAAGATGTAAGCACATACTACCTTCTTGTATCCATAGTAAAGCAATCATGCGTTTCAGTTTGAAAGACTGTACCCAATTTTCCCTAAGTGTCAGTAACGACTGTACCCAATTTTCCCTGAAGTGTCCATAACGACTTTACCAACAAAAAATAGTAGAACACTAATAAATTTTAATGTAAGATAAACGACGCGCAAATGGGTAGAAACAAGTAAGGCCACAAAATATATTAATTTTCTGTATTAGGACAGTTATATCAAAGTTTTGTATAAGATCTCGGCCGTTATCATTAATTTTACGCTGTTTTTTTTTTATAAATTATTATATTCGTTATTTCTGGTAGTGGATTAAAGTAATAAAGAATGAAGATTTGCCAAATTTAGTAAATTAATCTATTAAATAGGTAAATAAAAAAATTCTTGAAACGAGGAAAACAGTTGATTACAAGAAACACATCTATTTATGAAACTTTTCTGATTACTTTTAACACTCTATTGTTAAACTGCTATTGATATTCGTCATTGTCTTGCCATTGTTGACAATGGATTGGCTCATTCGTCTTGACATTTTGTTTCTCATGTTTACTCTAACCCGACCACTCTAATAGCAACTATAATTAGTACAGAAGTTGTTTTTGTGTCAGACATAGGATACTACATTCGTATTACTAAAATAACAAACCGTACACAATCTAGATACCCAAGACATCAGTACTATGTCTGTGTCCTTAGTTATGATATAGCTTTATCTTCTGATGACTTTATACTTATTAATTTTGTTATTAGCCAATTACCATTATTATCATTCCTAAAGTGGGTTGTGTCAAGCAGCCACCCATTGCATTAAACTACAATACGGACACAATGTTGTCTCAATTTAAATTTTCTGTGAGATAAGAGCGAGAAGGATAATCTTGACGTACTTACCTCCTCTACGTCATCATCTGTATATTCCAATAAACTTTTCAAACTATTGGCTAACGTTGGATACAAATCTGACAAATCGTCCATCATAACAGATTCGCCGAGAATTTTCTTATACAAAACTAACGGGAACGGAACGTATATAATAATCGAATTGTATATGGCAAGTCCGTAAATCGCCCCTGAAATCAAATTTAATGTTGGTACAATTGCGGACACGGACCTCGGGCGCCGGCTGTCGGGCGAGTGTCGCCTTCCAAAACTTACTGTTTATATTAATTATACATTTAAATAGACATAAGCAAAACTAATATGGTAATTTCGGTACCCAGCTTCGTAAAGTGTCAAAGTCGTAGGCGGGCATTAATATGAAAATTAATAGATTTTAAAATAAAGTTTTGACGACGAACTGGTATAGCGTTTTATAGAAGTGAAACTTCTAATGCGACAAGGTTGCGATAAACGTTCAACGCTCCCGGGAAGGGGGAATAGAAAGAGACAGAGCGAGAGTGAATGCGTAGCACTCAAACGCATGCGCGTAGTATACCTGTTACAGGCCTTTTTTTTCCTACCTAAGCTGATAGCTTTAAGAGGCTATATCAGCGGAACCTTAACTAGTAGGTGAGCTCACGGGGCTCAAACCTGACGACGTTGCTAACACGAACCCTAGCAAGAGCCGTGCTTCGCAGAATCTAGCACCGGATCGGAAACGCGACCCACTGAGAAGATCCGGCGAGAAACTCAGGGGCTGCGTCTGAGGGTTAATTTACTCGTCGAGCCCTTCGTCGCAAGTGACGGGTTCGACGAAAACGGTGACCGGTGCTTGAGGTACCTAGAAGCACCGTTAGCGGATCGGGAGGATTCGAGATGACGTGTTTTGGGCGACGTCGAGTGCTTTCCATTCTTTCCGCAGGATCGGGAATGTAGTTACCGGCGGCCACGATGAGAGGGTTCTCGTGTCGTGCCGCTTTATCGAAGTGGCGTGTTACAGGCCAGCGCGAGCGTTAGCAACGAGTAACGTCCAATATTTTAATGAAGTATTTAATAAATATATATTTATTGTTCTATCTATATGTAATTTAAAATATATATAATATAAATATTGAAGATGTCGCATCTCTTATACACAGCATTCCCTATTACAAGAACAATCCGATTTAAGGATGAAAAATGAAGAAAACCACAATACTACACATCGAAAAAGAAGTTTCACTTCATTCACGTGCACCAAGTTGCACGCGCACCGTTTTTTTCACTTCATGTTACTTACCAATCACATAGTACATGACGTCATCTTCGAATGGATTATTTGAAAACCAAATCATGTTCGTCTCCTCAGATTGCTTGAACATACCGTATACGGGATCAAATATTTCCTTGAGCAGCAGCATGAAGAATTCTTTTTTAACGCCACCGGCGTCTTCCGCTTCTTCGCCAATAAACTCGACCTGTGACAATGAAGCCAGTCAGCACCTAATATACTTGAATGAAAAATTAAAAGAGAAGCGGTAGGCAGCGGCTTGGCTCTGCCCCTGGCATTGCTTAAGTCTATGGGCGACGGTAACCACTCACCATCAGGTGGGCCGTGTGCTCGTCTGCTTACAAAGGCAATAAAAAAAAATCACGGTAAGCACTATAAAATATGCATAAAATTAATTGGCGTTACTTTATGTTGATATCTGATTTATTTTGGGAAATTTCCAGTTTCACCAGGATAGGCGGGTGAGCACGGACTGAGCCAGGGGGGAAGACCGGATTGTTATTGTTCGAAAGTTGTATATATACAAACTAATCTTGGAAATATAGTTAGCGAGATTCAGGCACCTGTCTTGTGTTCTATGACGACTACCGCCCCAGAGGTCGGTTGTGAACAATATTAACATAGTTATTAACCACCTCAGTATTGAAGAACCACTGTATGGAGCCTTATAAATTAGCAATTCATTAATTAACTGTCATCAGTTTTTCGTTATAAGTAATTCTGTTAAAAATAGACACAACGACACGTTCATTGAATTTTCAAAACTTACTCTGAGCGGTTTCTTCAGTTGTGAAGTATCATGGTTGCTTATCTGCAGCATGGTGTCCCTGACGATATGGTTCCTCGAGACGGTCAGGTTGAGGAACTGATCCCTCTGATACTCGTAGGTGGGATCCATGAAGAGCCTCGTGAAGATTTGCGTGGTGGCCCTGCTTATGGCGATCTGCATTTGTAGTTGCTGATCGATCTTCAGCAGCAACGACTTGCATTGGACGTCGAACAGGAAAGCGTAGTTGCACATGTGCGTCTGGGTAGACTAAAAATGTTTTTTTAACGTTTAGCAAAATTACAATGAATTCAATTATATTTTACTCCATTTGACGAATCAATACGAATTTGGATTATAATTTTGTTTTTTGAAAGCGTTTATATTTGGGGGCTTTCATCTAAAGGACAATGCCCAAAAGTGGGCCAACTTTATGTCAAAACTATTTATACTTGAAAAACTATGCCTTATTTTTTTACGTTGTTTAGTTTATGTATCAACATTCCTTTCGCCCTGGCATTGTTTTACAAAAAAATAAATTACTTATTTGATAACATCCCAAAACTTAGTGCCATAGTTTTTAAATTCGCCAATAGGCAAAGGGCTTAGCCCATACAGCCTTATAGTAAACCTATATGCTGCCAAACGAAAGAGTTGTCTGTGACTTGAACAACAAATTAAAAAAAAAATACTAATGGTTATAATTCAGACTTTTTAGTTTATTTTTGTTTAATTCAATATTTATATATTGTAATACTAATTATTACTTAAAACCATGAGTTATTTTATTTAATATTTTTAGATATTAATGATTCCATTAGTAAAAATCTCAATAGCCTACCATTACTCTATTCTTATTATATATGATCAGAGAGTTTTGGCAGCAATCCGAGTGAAGCGTCACTTGAAGTTTTATTTTAATGTTTTTTTAATAGTTTATTGTGATGTATATATAAATTGGGCGTTGTTTTGTGTATTAAACGTCAATAATCGTTGTTCACGATTATTGATGCATTGGAATAAAACTGTGGCTAACATAGCGGTGACTGTTTTTTTTTTTGAAAATAAAAGGTCTGCGGAAATTCATGCTCACTCAATGAGCTATTCATCGAGTTGACGTCAAACCTCCCAAAAAGCAATAAAACACTGGCTTTTTATTGACATAAAAAAATATGACTACGACAGACTAGGCTGTATAGGCTACACTCTTTGCCTGCTTATTGGCGAATTTAAAAACAAAAACAACAATATTGTTGTCGGCTTCCGGATTTTCAATTCATTTTATTATTATTATGAGGATATAATAAAAATAAAATGTACGTAAGGGCTTATTTCTAGCAACATTAACCACAATTAACTTATTTAATACTGTAGAAAATGATGAAAGCGATTATTGATTTCGAAAAAAACAATTAACAACTTAATTTTAGCTGCAGAAAAAAACAGATTTCTCTTAAACCTGGGTGAGAATATAAAAATAGTTTTCTGAATATGAAACGATATTTCTTTGTCTATCAAATTAAGTTAAAACCATCATGACGCGACAACTTTTTTTAGGGGCCTAAACGCCCATAGAAAATGGGCATTGTCCTTTCCCCTTGGTTCCATAGTATCATTTTTTTTTTTTTTTTTATTGCTTAGATGGGTGGACGACCTCACAGCCCTACCTGGTGTTAAGTGGTTACTGGAGCCCATAGATATCTACATCGTAAATGCGCTACCCACCTTGAGATATAAGTTCTAAGGTCTCAAGTATAGTTACGACGGCTGCCCCACCTTTAAACCAAAACGCATTACTGCTTCACGGCAGAAATAGGCAGGATGGTGGTACCTACCTGCGCAGACTCACAAGAGGTCCTACCACCAGTAAAGAGAAATAATTATAATTCTTTTTTGATTATAATTATTTCTGGTCATTAGCGTGGTTTAGTCAGCACGTAAGGCACAATAATAGGCTCCGTATTGTGAGGCATACAGCATTCATGTTTTGATATTTAGGGAGTGACACATGACCGTCTCTGCCTATCTATCCCAATAATATTAAAATTAAACGATAATAAACAAAGAATCACTTACAGTTTGGTCCGACAACCAGTTAATGTAATCAGAAGCGATGTCAACGTGATCACACAAGTCCTCTATGTAGAAACATTCGGCCGGTATTTTAGGTAGCTTCGGGTTCGTGAAGTTGATCTTGTTCAGCGACGACAACGTGTTCAATATCTGTACGGTGCTGTGTTTGAATTGCACTTTCTGTAAATATATCACACCTTACTCTCTTTCCTGTTTATATATGTTGAATAATTATCGGCAGTAATTGTATTTTGATTGATTATGACCTAATTATATCGCACATACGGTGCTATGACATCACTTATGCAAATTATGTAATTTTTCAGAAGAAGCGTTAAAAATTAAACATCTTAATACAATTATATAGTTCTTCTCGACTAAAGAAATAAAATAATATTTAAACTACAACTTTAAACGTTATTATTATAAGCAAGCATCTCATTAATAACTATTAAAAAATGGATTTTCACGAACTCAGTTCAGTTTTAACAAGAATCGCATAAGTGACATTATAGCTCTGTATGTGCAATATGTTATTAAATTTGTATTTAATTTTATATGTAATTCACCACGGTTTGTATTTAATATATATACTTATAAATTGTGGGGTTTGTTTTTATTGGCCTTGTAGGTGGACGAGCATACGGCCCACCTGATGGTGAGTGGTTACCGTCAGCAATACCAGGGGCAGAGCCAAGTCGCTGCCTACCGTTAAGCACTCACCACAAGCCTCGTTTGACGGACTTGAGTTAATATCTAGTTCGACATACTTTGAATGTATCACAGTTACCTCGTTACGAAGCAATCATGCGTTCCTACACGACATCATTGATACAATGTGGGCAAAAAATTAATACAAAAAAATACCACTTCGCTTTTACCTTAGTTGATCTAACTACAGGCTGCATAAGTTCGTATACAACGACGCTTTTGAAAATATCTACGAGCATCTCAAAGTACTCCGTCGTCTGCGCCTCCCACCATAAGTTGACTATTTTTTGAGGATGAGTAGACAAGTTGTTGAAGGCTTCAGCAAAGGGACCCTAAAAATATTAAAATACAATCATGTGTCATCGTTATACAAATGTATCCAATTGATTTTATTTAAGAAACAAGAAATATATGTATCGCCAGCACACGCCTAAGTTCCAGAGTGATATTTACATTCATTGATATCAAAATTGATTTGAAGTTAATGTTTGTAGATTTATCTCGTTATGCGAATCTAGCATAACCACTCGAGGTTACTCAAATCAAATCAAAAAAAAATTATTCAACATAAATGAAAGTACATACTTGTTGAACGTCAAAAAGAACTACCGCCAATTCCACAAACTAGCCTCTGTCTTGAGAAGAACTGGCAAGAAACTCAGCGAGCATGTCTTTTTTTTTTTAAATATTAGATAAAAAAAAAATATACTATAGTAGTTAGCAAAAAAATTTACTAAAAATAGATTTATTTGTATTTCTATGTGGTTATGGTTTAAATAATAAAGACGACAGGTACGCTTTTATCGAGCGACGCGACTATTCCGGGGTTCGAATCCTCTACGCAATACAGATTTTGTTGTTACTATTATTACTTGTAGTCGAATATAAATATATATATTTAAGCATTGGAAATTATTATAATTAGTACTGAAAAT
Organism: Bombyx mandarina; assembly: GCF_030267445.1. NCBI lineage: Eukaryota > Metazoa > Arthropoda > Insecta > Lepidoptera > Bombycidae > Bombyx > Bombyx mandarina. The sequence continues at coordinate 5,649,509 of NC_143216.1, forward strand.
ATTTATCTTACCTGTAGCTGGGTATGGCGTCTGGGATTTCTCATCTCGTGATATAGCGGTAATATTAGAAACATTCTTAGAGCTTCAGCATCCGGTGGAGAGGGCTTCATTTTCTTAATTATATTATCCGTTAAATGATTGAATATCTGAAAAACAGATTATAGTTTTGTCAGACGGTGCCTAATGTTTAATCCATGGCCTGATAGGTAAGACGCTCGAATAATATACTTTACGACTAATACGCAGCTTATATTTGCGTATTTACTGGCGGTGGAGCATGTTGTGATTCCGCACTAATCCTGCTCATTTCTGACGCGTAGTGGTTATCCATTAAGCCGGCTAATAGAAGGAGTGTGGACTATACAAAGAAAGCGAACATACATATGTAACATACATAAGTATACATATGATAATCCTCAATGCTGATTGAGGATTATCGACGCAAGGAGTGAGATTGGAAGTCTTTCCTTTAATCGATTCTCAGATGTTTCTTAGGGCACGTTCACATGACAAGCGCTTAACGCGCGTTATCACACACATTTTATTCGGGCCGTACACATGCTAACGCGCGTTTTAATAAACGTTGAACGTCTATGTTACCGTTCAGTTGAGCGCGCGATTAGACGCGACGCGGATTTCGACGCGGATAGACACATTTAGGGTTCATCAGTTCATCGTTTATGAGAGCCAGTAAGTCATCAAATGACTTGATGGACATTTTTAAGTAGTTAAAAAATTTGATCCGAATTGCCTCAATTTAGGATACAAAATTATGTACTGGCTTTCAGTCGTCAGCCTGTGTGACAAAATTGGGTGAACCCAATATCTCCGTCTTCTGTAGCGTCGTTTTTTTTTAATTTTTTATTATTGCTTAGAAGGGTGGACGAGCTCACAGCCCACCTGGTGTTAAGTGGTTACTGGAGCCCATAGACATCTAAATCGTAAATGCGCCACCCACCTTGAGATATAAGTTCTAAGGTCTCAAGTATTGTTACTGTAGTCGTTTCTGCTGTAGGTATAAAATCACCGTTAAAACTGTTTCTACGTCCATCTTTGACAAATGTAAGAACTCTACTAATCTTGGCGGCCGCGGCAACGCGCATTCGACTCGACGCTTGACAAGCGCGTGTCATGTGAACAAAAATTTAGCGTGGGTTCATCGAGCGTTGAACGCTTGTAATTTGAACGTGGCCTTAGTAAGCTTATCTGACAAGTTCTTAATACATAATTTTTTTAATGTGTAATTCAGAATGAGAAGAGACCCACTCACTAGTTCCTTGATGGACGTGTTTTCGAATCGGCTGATCAACGAGAACGCCTCCTCGGCTTTGCTAAGGTCGACGCCCGGCATTTTGGTGTTGCAACAGTAGTGTCCGTTGCTCGGCAGCAGGAAGGACGCGTTCACACACGCTAGCGAACCGAACACCGTCTCTAAGTACGCCATTAAATCCTGTAATAAGCGTGAGTTGTACGCGTTTTAGAGTGAATACTTCTTTAGCGTCGTTCTGATTTGAATTTCAATGAAATTTTAAGGCGACTGTAAAAAAGGCAAACGTATATACAACACCTATAGGGGTTGTCCTGCGAAAAAATGAGGTAGGTTTTTTTAAAGGTTTTACTTAGTTTTTTGTGTTATAGGTAGGTACATCTGTGAAATAGTAACATAGCAATATCATTGCTAAAGAGATTGTTCGTTATGACATTTAATATAAGATTTACATCGGCCCAACCTATTAACTACCATAAATTTATAACTAGTGCTATATAAGACTGTATGCCTCTGAGAAATAGCTTCCAACAGCTTCATGAGGAAAATAATAAATATTTGTATTATTCATAATTTAAAGTATAAGAACATTATTTTTAAGTCACAAGAGTTCATGTAACAATAGTTAGTAGGTATTCCCTACAAAATGCCATGATCGACCCAGCAGTGGGCAAGACACATTGCTCGTAGAACAGTGTGTTTAGTGCGAGTTTTTTAACGTTCTCGATAGCGTAAAAGTTAACTCGAATTCGTATACAGTTGGAACAGCGCCCCTAGCGGCAAACGTATTCAAACTTTCCAACTCCATACAAATTTGAGTATTAAAAACTCACACTAAGCACAAATTACCGCTGACGCCTAAAAATTATCGAGTCACGACCGCAACTTTACTATAGAGGGTTATTAATCAGTCAATTTTTTTATAGTTCAAGTACCTGATTAACGAAATCTTTATCTTTGAAGACTTGACACGCGGCTAGCTTCGGTAGAGTGAGCGTGAGTATTTGCTTCCTGTGGTCCGGAGTGCGGTAGTCGACCGGCCCGGACTTGTCGCCTTTCAATACCACGAAGCTGTGGTCACCTCCAGCGAACACTTTAATCGGACCCTTGAAGATTTCAGGTGAAAACTGCGAATTAATTACGTGTTGAATCGATCACTTTTATTTCGATGTTGCCAGTCACAAAATGTTAACTTTATTTTGATGCACCTCAACCATCTGATAAAAGAGGGTCTTTGTGTTTTACACACTATATTAATATGATTTTAATAGTGTTATTTTTTTTAAATTAGTTATTTATTTAGTTAATTAAAATGTTTAGTATATTAATGTGAAAAATACAAAACTCGGATAGTAGTATAATTATTCACTAAGCAGCGAAACCAAAGTCACCAAACTTCGGTGAGAATTAGTTTCTATTTGGGAACTGTTACGTGCTTCAGCAAAATTATCGATAGCCATTTTTTTGTGAATATATAAAAGCTGAGGTTACGACCTACCTGTAATGAATTGTTTCCTCTCACAATTATAAACATCAGACTATGAATCATGCTAAGAATATTTATTAGTGTATAGTGCAAATGCGAAAAATGGTGATAATTTCAGTTTCAAATAATCGATTTAAACTATCACAACACAGGCGGAAGGAGCGGGTGGCTTGACTGAATGGGTGCTATGAAATGGTTATCATGTTTGTACAATACTGTATAGAATCTACAGTGAGACTGCGTGAAGCACGACCTAATTTCAACAGAAGGACTCTATTTAGAACTGCTACACTGAGCATCACTCGAAAGAACAGTTTCAACTGCGCAAGGCCACTAAAACTTAAGTCACGGAACTTTTACATTTGAAACACTGGCCCCGTTGTAAATATGACACATTTATATTATCTTCGAATACGCAAGACAAAAGTTAAAACTAAGACAAATAAATGCTATATAGGTTAACACTACTAAAAGCGACTATATAGTTTGGGTAAAATAAAGAGAAAAAGGTGTATTATGACATATGGCTCATTTTTATAGTTTATAATAATATAATTGACTCAACATTTTGTTTAGAAGTGCCCACGTTGCCCGAACGACCGAATGTCGATGAACCCTCCACCTTTGCTTTCTTCTTTGGCTAAAGGAGGATAGTTCTCGGTTAGTTTCATACCAAAACAATAAATTTAACAATACGGGATAATTTGAAGAGTGCACAACAAAACATATTATAGATAATTTATCTGCAAGCAACAAAACAAAAAATATATACATACGTATCAACTTATAAACGTGCTTAAAACATTTTCACTGAAGCAATGTTGAGTCAGAAATTTCGACAAACCAATTTCATGAGCTAAAAGCTAAATTCGCTGGTCCAAGCAACAATATGTGTGACAAAAACTATGGAAGCTACAATACGTTAATAACTAGAGGAAATGCGTAATAAAAGTTATGATCGTAAATTAATCACCTTATTCTGATCCATGGGTTCGGTCTATAATGAAAACATTTTTTATAGTGATTTATTTGACATTGGTATTAAACGGAATGTGAAGAAGACTTTTCTAAAGCTGCTGACTTAAGACGAACAGAAGATATACTCAACATGTTAACAACGATATTATCATAATATTTAGTGTCCCCCGCAATATCATAGGTAGTAGAAGCCAATTTAAATTCCGCGCGTCTTTTGGGCCCTTAGAATTTTCTAAAACATTGCAAATTGTTCAATTTTGCTATCGTCTAGATAGGCAAACCAACGCACGGCCTATCTGTTAAGAAATCTATAATGCGTTCTCAAGCTTTATAGTTGCATTAAGTACCTACGTTCGAGGAGTCCTAGATTTTTTATTGGATATATGATATGAAAACCTGCCTCGTACATGATGCTAAATTGTTAAGGAATCCATAACATCACTATTTCAATGCCGGCGGCTTGACACATGAAGTCGAAGTCTCTATTGTATTATCACCTAGCAAACTAGGACATATCGCTTCTTCGCGGTAGAAATCAAAGACGAAATCACATTGTCTATGCCACACAATCGGAAACTTTTCTAACGCTAGCTGAATTGTAACATTATCTAGGGCCCATAATTTTGAATACCATATTACATTTCGTGCAAAGCAAAACCTATTAGTAAACCAATTCTAAGAGCTTTACTTTTTTAGTGTCATTAAGTTAGGTATAACCATTTTTATCGTATAGACCAGCGATTTCCAAAAGGGTCGACATCGACCGATAACTTGATCAAGCGCCAAGTCATTCTATTAGTAATGATTTTATATTGATGAGAAAAAAATAATGTGTAAGAGTTTTTAAGTTATTTAATTTGTCTATGGGGTTCTGAGGTATCAGTTTATTATTTTGGAAAATGGGTCTCTTCCCCAAAATAGTTTGGGAATCCCTGGTCTAGAAAATTTGACATTGTTACCGAGAAAGGCTTCAATGCACCCTGTTTTAAAACATTACATTACAATACTTCCGTATGCGCGAGTGGTATACAGATGTATCTTTTGCTCTCTTAGAACACTGACGATAGCTATCGTTTCTATTTTGTGTTTTTAGAGCACGGGAAATATTGTTTAACATGCGCTTTTGTTTTATGATTAAATTTATTATAATCAAACATTCGTGTTTCTTCTCTATTTTTTTTTTGCAGAACTATATTCACATTGCTAAGCGTTTCACACCAAAGGCTTCAAGCGGCTCGGTATTTAATTCATAAAGACCCAGAAAAACAAAAAACAAACTATTTTTTGCGACAAACCCAAAAGGACCGAGACTTACCTCTCGATTTATCGCAATAACATGAAACAGCGTAATAAAATCGCGTGCGGAAGTTACTTTTGGCAGAACGGATTAAAAAAAACCAAAACATAAATATTTATTTATTTATTTATTTCGGGCGATATACGAGTAACTAAAAAGGCATTTCATTTAATACCAAAAGCAAGCGGAACATTTATTGATTCGCCTTGCGAAAAATGTATCGAAGTTCAAACTCATTGATGAAACCTTTACGGTTAAGGCTTATTAATTCTCGACTTACCGGAGATTCGTCGTTGGGTGTGAACGGTACAGGTGTCGGGACCAGCGCGAACGCCATGTGCGGACAGCCTAGTTGACCTCGCGCTCCGTAACCGCAAGCCAGGATTCGCTCGCCGACGCGACACAGCAAGTGCCGTCGTCCGCACGCTATCTGCGTCACTGTACTGCCCATCAGCTCGACAATCTGTTTTTATTTATTTATTTATAACTTTACTAGCTGACCCGGCAGACTTCGTAGTGCCTCAATCGATAAATAAAATACCTAAGCTTTTGCATAAAATAAACTTAAAACAAACAAAAGGAATCCGCCCGACGGGGGACACATCTAAGGAAAAACAAAATTGTTATTTTTATTTAATTCCGAGCATTTACATAGTTATCTACCTTTTAAACCTTCTCTGGACTTCCACAAATAATTCAAGACCAAAATTAGGCAAATCGGTCGGGCCGTTCTCGAGTTTTAGCGAGACTAACGAACAGCAATTCATTTATGTTTTTTATATTTATTTATTTTATATTTAGTTATATTTATTATATTTATATTTGTTTTATTTATATTTTTCATATATAGATATAAAATATACTAGAAAGTATAAAGGCGGACTTAATGCCATAGGCATACTCTGACAGTCTACCTTAGGGGGCTGCAGAGATGAACCTTGGTAGGTATAGTGTGATAGTGATATTACTTAAACATATTGAGTAAATATAACATACATAATATTTATAGATACAAATACTCGTACTTAAATAAATACCTATATATAAATATATACATATAAAAATATATATAAATAAATATTATCAATTAGATGACTCTGCCAACTCTCTGAGAAACAGTTCTCGAAACGTTTTTAACGTTTTTATTGTTTGTATAAACCATTTTACATCTTTTGTTCATATAATATGGCCATTTCATTTTAATTTTTACGTAAGAGTAGGTCTTGTAAAAAAATATACACCGAAAATTTAAATAGTACCTTTCTTGGAACAAGCTCATCTCTAGTCGTTCCATGTCCAGTCTGCCCATATTCACCAGTTCCACATGTGAACACACCACCGTCCAATGTCAAGAAAACAGTGAAATCTTCACCACACGCTATGTGACATACCTACAATATTTATTTAAAAATCTTTTTATTAATTTATACCTGAAACTCATTAACAACATACATTTGTTACATAGTAGTATTACTTAACATACCTTCACATTTCTCAATGTTTTTAGGTGAGTGGGATAGCATTTGTTTTCAACGTCTTGAAGACCCAGTTGTCCATGAGTGTTTTTACCCCATCCAAAAACCGCACCTGATCTATGAGACAAATATATGTATCACCATACTATAGTTCTTTTGGTTTTAGTTTATCTTCTTGGAATTATTAGCTTATTTTTGTATTACTTAGGTACATCTTCTATCTGGCTACCGGGCCAATCAATGTTATATCATGTGAGTCAAGGTGGGCTTAAACACAAGGTATCATAGTCTTGATTGCTTTGAAAAACGGCTGTCCCACATTTTTAAATAGGTTTGAGAGTTGAAAAGCAGCTAGTGTAACCGAAACAAATTTTAGTTGTAAATGTGAATATTATATAATTTTTTTCAGCCCACGTAAGTCTAGTGCTGGACGCAGACCTTTGCTAAAGTTCGCCATAATAACTAATCCAGCGGATTCCCATGACTTTTAGCAGGTCGTCGTTCCACATCATGGGAGGCCTACCAACGCTACACTTTCCAGTACGCGTTCGGAACACGAGAACTTTTCGGCAGTAGCGACCATCTTATTGTATGAGCGATGTGCCCTGCCCATTGCCACTTCAATCTTGCATTCGTTTGGGCTATGTCAGTTAACGTGGCTCTTCTGCGAATCTGCGATTCGATTTCGCAGAGAAGCTTCGAGTACAGCCTCTCCATTACTCTTTGAGTGATTTTGAGTTTCCTGATAAAGCCTATTGACCACGGCTCACTGGCAACACAAATTGGTCATAGAATATCGTCTGAGACACTACGGTATTTGGAATGAGAAGATTTTCACAGCTTCCCAAGTGCTGCCCATCATAGTTTGATTCGACGATTGATCTCTTTCTCAAAGCTGGACCTACTACCTAGTTGGACAATTTGTCCCAAGTAGACGTACTCGTGTACAGCTTCGCTTTTTGCTGGAGTGGGCACTACATCGGCATTAGACATTATTTTGCCCATGTCCACTAAGGCCTACACGGACAGAAGCCCTATTGAGGTCATTGAGCATTTTATTGAGGTCCTCCAAAATCTCGGCTATAATCACGTATCGTCGGGAAAACGAAGGTGAGTTAAATACTCGCCGTTGATGCCTAGCCTTTCCAGTCCGGAACTTTGAAAACATCCTCTAAAGCATTAGCGAACCATTTGAGAGAAATAACATCTCCTTGCCCTACGCCACGCTGCAGAAGGGTGGGTCCGAAGTCCGGTCCTATAATCGGAAACACTTCAACACTTCGATGTAACGGTGATCAACTTGGCACTGTTGACGAGACTGCATTATAATACAGATTGAGAAATCGAATGCGAGGCTTTTTCGTAATCCACAGATGCTAAGCAACGCGGCAGGTTTTACTTCTCTGGTTATTTGTAAAACTTGCAAAAGCATATGGATGGATGTGTCTATGGTATGTATGGTCTGTAGCCTTTTCAAAATCCGTCTAGTTCAGGTAGCTGAAAGTCGTCAAGCTTACGCACGAACTGTTCGTGATGATTCTCAAGAACAACAAATATACATAGCTCAGAAGTGAGATAAGTATAGTTAAGGTAGCTATAGTTAGCATCCCGGTCGGCGGTGTATTACGTTCCGACCCGGCAGACTGGTTCTGGCCCAGCGGGGTATCCGGGGACACCAGCGGCACCGTGGTACCGTGGAGACCGGCGTCGTTGGTCGTCGACTATCGCCTCGACGACCCGTCAGTCGGGCGTCCTCGGGGTGGCGCCGCGTGTCTGGTTGTAGTGTTGACCGCGGGAACCCCCCCACTCTGACCGGGTTCTGACCCCGGACGGAAATCAGACGTCGGGTGTAAGAGTGCAGGAGAGTCGTTTAATGCGGTAGGGCCCTAAAATTCTTTGGGCCTGCGGTCTGCTCCCAAAACCTGCAGATCGTCAAGTCTCACATACTCCGCGCGCCCGCTAAGCGCAGGGACCTCGTAAGAGGTTCGGCCCCCAAACCGAAAAAAAAGGAGCTATAGTTAGCATTATATACGTCAAATATAATAAATATCACAATTCAGACATATACAATCGATTCTACAGACAGAAAATATTTTATCTAACCACATGAATAGTGATTTGAAACCAATGTTGGTTCTAAAATATTATAAAATAAATAAATTATACTAAACGCAACTGGGTAGTAATACATTTAATATTCAAAATGTTAAATTAGTAGAAGAGTTAAGGTAAGAAAAAGAACCCATAAGAAAAAAGAAAGAATGGATGACTTTTTTTTACACAAATTGATTTCCGATTATAATTACACAATGCAGAGATGCCGATTTTAAAATGCCTAGTAATTATATAAAAGTGCATTGTAACCCATATTTCTAACAAGTGTAATTCGGGCTTCTTGTATAAAATAATGCAAAAATAAATTAATTAATTCACTAGTCTTACTTTGATAGCACAAATGTATGGTTATTGCCACATGCTATTAAAGCAATAGGTACACCAATTAATGATGCAATATGTTGAGGTGACATTTCCTTGTTTGATATAGTTCCTAAACCACATTGTCCATAACTATTTGCACCCCATGAGTAGAGATCACCACCTAAAAATATTCAAAAATTAAACCAGATATTTAGCTATCCCAATTTTTTATATTAAATATTACTGTGAAATATATTTTTTACTTTACAAAGGTCAAATAAGTTAAATACAAAGAAACATAAATCTATTTAATACTTACTGTTTGTTAATGCCACAGAATGATAGGCTCCACAAGCTACTTGTATTACATTTTTGGTTGCTAACCCTTTGACAAATTTAGGTTTGTCCTGAGCATGAGCGCCAAGGTTATTGCCAAGTTGCCCCATACTGTCAGAGCCCCAACTGAAAGGCTGCCCCCATTCATCTATAGCTAAAGAATGTTGAAGGCCACATGCTATTGTCGATATTGTGCAGTCTTTAAATGTTTCCACTAAAGCTAAAAATGTTTAAAATATCAAACAACAACTATCCACAAATTCGAAACAACATTTTCAGTATGTAAATGAGATTATTTTGCGTGTACACAAGATGTTCTCAAATACACAGACAATTGGAATGACAAAAGATTTTTATGATTAATTCTATGCTCTAAAGATTATATAGATTGGCCACCACCTGATATCCTAATTATGAAGATTAGAATGTATATTTCGCAGTATTGCTGTTGCAGCTTTATTCCTCAATTTTGATATTTCATACTTTATGTTTGGTAAAAAATTACAAAACAAAAGGATCACACTAGTTGCATGATAAAAATAGTTAACAAAATTTAACTAAGAAATATATAGAGAGACCTCATAATAATATATGAATTTTAACTCTTAATTTTACTACTTATTTTTTTATTATTTAATTACTTAATTTTACTTAATTTAACTCTTAATTTTAACAAACTCAAAGTATAATTCAATTATAATGCCTATATTTATCTTATTTCCCTAAATTAAAATGAAAATACAATTAGTTAAATATTAACTTTTTTAATATGTACAAAAAGATGCAGGCATAAGGCAGCATGACGATCCCATGTATCTTTAATGATTATTTTGAAATTAGTAATTTTAAATTTAAAATGGCTGTTTACAATATGGTGGCAGCATCTGCTGAATTGCAGTCTTTTCTGGTGAAGTATTTAGAATATTAGGATTCATAAAATTGAAGCTGGTAAACAAGTCTTAGTATTTTAAATAATGTTTAAAGTTGATAAATTTAAAAAAATACAAAATATATTTTTTAAGCAAAATAGCATTATTTTTAATGTTACCTGGATTCTTTCCATTGTCAGATTCAGTTTGACGTCCTAACTGACCCACATCATTATTTCCACATGAATATAAATGACCACTGTTTGAGAGGTATAAGCTATGGAATTCGCCAGCTGCTACTGCTTGTATGTGATCACTTTCTTTCCATTTTGATAATGTGGGCTTGATAACCTGATGCAAAATTGTATTAATCAAGTTGTTAGTATGTTCACTAAGCTATGCAATTAAAATATTATAGGATTTTTTTGCATCAATGGATTTCTGAGACAACCTGAGGGTTTCATTTAGGGTTTGAATACATAATACCTACTATAATTTAAAATGAATACAATGCCTTACATTTTTAACCAATTTTTATAAACATGAAATAATTTAGATAACAGATTACAAAGAGCAACAACAGATTTTATACAAATGTACTATTTATAGCCATTTCATGTATAATAGCCATTAATCGGTAAACATAACAAAAGGCTACACAGTATTATTTGTAATCAAAACATTTGATAGCAACAATTAGAGATGCGGTTCAAATTATCATCCCGTAAGTTGTTCGAATAAACAATTCATTTACTTTACTAGTAACAATAACTACTAACCAAATCAGTTATTTGTGAACCGTCGATGCACAGTTCATGATGAGTTGCATTGCCCCAACAAAACATTTTCTTGTAATTTTGCAATTTTTTTCAATAGCTTGAATTAACTTGTTATAACCTATACTTTGTCATTCAGTCTGAAGGAATGGAGGTAAATTTATATATTTATAGTTCACCTCAGAATTCTACACATAAAATTTCATTTTTGAGATTGCAAAAGGCAGTAGGAATACATTTTTAAAAATCGAGAACAATCTTTCAACGTCGTCTTCATCAGCCTGGAAAATTGTCATCAAAATGAAAAAGTCATTTGTCAATTTCGTCAAGTGTCACTTAGTTTTTTTTCATGTTAGAAAAAGCCAAGAAGTAATATAAAACATAATTTTTTGAAACAAAGACTGAAATGATGTCGGCTAAGCAAAGGGCCAGAAAGTTCTCGAGTGGCGACCGCGTACTGGAAGACGTAGTGTGGGCAGGCCTCCCACAAGATGGGCCGATGAGCTATTGAGGTTCGCGGGGATCCACTGGATACAGGCAGCGCAGGACCAGTCTTTGTGGCGATGCTTGGGGGAGGCCTATGTCCAGCTGTGGACTGTTAAGATGAAGAAGAAGATGGAAAAAGTGCTTTTTTTTGTTTTATTGCTTAGATGGGTGGACGAGCTCACAGCCCACCTGGTGCTAAGTGGTTATTGGAGCCCATAGACATCTACAACGTAAATGCGCTACCCACCTTGAGATATAAGTTCTATGGTCTCAAGTATAGTTACAACGGCTGCCTCACCCTTCAAACCTTTTTTTTTTCTTTTTTTTCTCCTACCTAAGCTGGTAGCCTTGAGGCTATTCCAGCGTAACCCTAACATTTGTAGGTGAGCTCACGGGGCTGAAACCTGACGACGATGCTAACACAAACCCTAGCAAGAGCCGTGCTTCGCAGAATCTACCACCGGATCGGAAACGTGACCCACTGAGAAGATCCGGCGAGAAACTCAGTGGGCTGTATCTGAGAGTTAATTTGCTCTTCGAGCCCTTCGTTCACCGCAGAAATAGGCAGGGTGGTGGTACCTATCCATGCGGACTCACCTAAACCATCAGTAATTACGTAAATTATAATTTTTCAGGTTTGATTTTTACTACACGTTGTTATTCCTTCACCGTGGAAATCAATCGTGAACAGTTGCTGAGTACGTATTTCATTATAAAAATTGGTACCCGCCTGAGTTTCGACTACCGGTGCATCGCTCAACACGAATGCACAGGACGTCATAGCCTTTAAACCACGACGACTTCAAATTAACGGACAATAATATAATTTATTTATAAAAAGAACCAAATTTAAATTAATGGAATCACGGAATGAGATGGAATAACTTCTAAGAAACTCTTTAGGACTCGACAATCCATGTCTTGCGATTTTATTTCATTTCCCACATTTTCACAGCTCTATTAGACGCTTAAATTTAAAATCGCTGTTTGTTGAATTCAGAAATTAACGATTCAAATAACTTGATTTCTCCTATTTCCACCAAAAACTATCTAATTATCAGGATATTAGAAGTTTAGACCATAGATTATTAAACCAGATTATCATTTTGACTACAATTTTATTCGCGAAGCTTTGTTAGACAGTGCCATAGAGTAAAGTTTTGAAGGGGAAGACAGGGGCTGGGGGACGGAGGGTCTAGAGGCTAGAAGAGAGGGGTCAGGGGACGTTGCTCATACTCCGCCATATTTGTTATTGTGCTGGATTGGGACTTATTTAGATCAGTTGATTATTAAATAGGAAGAAACATTTGTGATGTATTTTATTTATGTTCTTCGTTTCTGTGAAGCTCTTAAATCTGTAACATAAAAGTTTTAGTTAATATAAAGTTATGTTCATTTAGTGATTAAAGATACCCCTTGTGGTAATTCGCTGAACTGAGCGAATTAAAATTGGGAAGAAACTAAAAGAAAACCTTATTAAAAGTGGCGGGGGCATCGAATAGTAATGGGAAAGGGGGACGACAAGCAGCCCCGGTGGACGTGGGATCGCCCCTGCTTGATTGGGAAGAAGGTGATCACTTCAGTTTCGAAGACTCTGAACGTTTCGAAGAAGATTCTCTTTGCAGCTGGAGTTCAGAACCTGAAAGCTTGTGTAATAACTGGCGTGGGTGGCGGCGACCAAACTTACAGAACTCATTTGGAGCTCGCTCTACAAAAAAGACCGTTCAAGGTAACTGAATACAGCTGATCCTTTGTTTCGATCTATCGACAGATTATAAATTTAGTGTATTGTACCTTTATCTGCTAAAGATTTTGCGTTATTGCTAACACTTACATTATTTAATCTGAAAAAAACCTTAATGTTATTGTGTCATGGTCACATTTTGACTGAAAGTTGATTATAGGTAGTTAGTTATAATGCTTTGTGTGTAGTGAGAACAGGTGCTCGAAGTCATTTACCTTTGACTGGGCAACAGTTAATAATACCTGTGGCTACAAATCCCTTCCTCTAGACTCATGCTTTGTTTTCCATTCTTTTTGAATATAGATTTCTTAGAAAGTTTTGATTTGTCTGGTTGACTTTCACAACTTTCACTGCTACTCTTAATGAAGATTGATTTACGGAAATTGTTTGGTTTTCCTCTTTTTTTATTCTTTCTTTGGAATTTGTAATCCTTGAACTAACATAATTCACTTTATACTAAATGAAGTGAAACCTAATATCTATTATCATTTTAAGTATAATCGTACTAAATAGTATTAATTAATATAAAATAGTATTAAATTACTATTTTCTCACTTGAAGAATAAATAGTAGTTTTTATAAGGGCACGCTTTATGCTCTTATAAAAAATAATAATAATCTAATGGAAAATCAAAATTGCCTCATGTTACACAACTTTTTTTAACCTTCTTTTGTATTAACACATTTGTGTATATAATTAGGTAGGATTTAAATAGTATATATAACAGCCAAAGAGTAGTATATAGAAAGTGGGTGGTAGTTGGAGAATAGTACAGCAGCATGCTGACAAGCCTTGTTTTTTTATTATTTAAAGCTTTAAGTAATTTTTCTAGTTGTAACAACTAAGTGGTAGTTACCACAAAGCTACAATAGAAAATTCATGGTATGAAAAAAGATTAAATTAAGTTAAAACTGAGCTTGACACTATTGCACTTTAGGTATACAATACTGTATGCTCAATACTGGAAACTATGCTGTGACTGTCACTAATCATAAGATAAATATTTTTTGAAAATACTTACAAGTCTCTTATTGTTTGTTGATAGTACTATGCCAGAAACACTCGCTACAGTACCTACATTACATTGCAATAAGGGTTTAAATAGAATGTTATAATATGATACATAATAGATCTATTTAAATTGGTACTAATCTGTAAATAGATAACTTGGGGATTTTTTTAAACAAAAAGTACAAAGGGCCTTGTAAAAATGAAAATTCTATGTGTACTGTACTAAACTATGTGTACTTACTTTGTTGTCATCCAATTGTTTTTTAACTTGGATCCTGGAGTATTTATATATTTTTTTCAAATAATACATACTTAATGTGAGTCGACTATTATCAAAGCCGGCAATGTGACTTTTGGACAATTATTGGTAAATCAGAAAAACGAATTATTGACTTTGTATTCCATTGGCAGTCACAAAACTCTTCTGAACGACATCTTAGATAAATAACAGGCTAAGTATTAACCTTTATTGAATGCAGGTTTTGAACCGTATTCTTTGAAGGAAACGATTATATTCAAATCAATCTGTATTGACATATCAATAACATTTTTTTGTCCGAATGCACAGATTGCCCCCTTTGATAATAGACGACTCATGTGCTTTTTTTAAATAAAGTGAAATCCAGAATTATATAAGGCTTGCCATGATTAACAGGTTTGCTATCCTCTATATTTCTGCTTCAGTTTATTTACAATGCAGTACATGTAATACAATATAATTAAGATTTCAAATGGGCCCAAGTGAATATTCAATAAAAACATGGTCATGAATTTTCTTATCTTAGTTCTTATTTCATGTTACATGATCTATCCTAACATAAGATAATAAACTAGCTGATACTAGCAGCTTCACCTGCATGATCAAAGAACGATGTTAGTGTATTTCCTTGGGAGAAAAAAAACATTTCTTTTGGCTCAGTGGTAATATAAATATAGCCTACATCACTATCTTGACCTAATAGTAGCACTTTAAAAAATCCTGTAATTTTTTTGCTTCATTTTGATGTGAAATAATTACAAATACATTTTCATATTTATAATATTAGTATTCCATACTAATGTTATGAATCTTTGAATAAGAGCTTAGTAGAATTAATGTAGTAAAATTCAAAACTAATTACAAAAATAACTACATTTAAAATATCTACAAAAATTAGTATAATATATTTGTTTCAGCAGAAAAGACAGTATCTACATTAAGCGAGCTGGCGGCCAAGTGTGTTGCTTGTCATATACCTTTTGAGTTAGTAGAAAATGTTTACCCACCCGTACCAGAACAATTACAACTTCAAATTGCATTCTGGAGCTTCCCAGACAGTGAAGATGACATTAGACTTTACTCTTGTTTGGCAAATGGATCAGCAGATGAATTCCAGAGAGGAGAGCATCTATTCAGAGATAGAGCTGTTAAAGATGTTTTACAAATTGGTAAACAATATATTACTCTATTACTTTTTTAATGTTCTAGACTATAAAATACAAAATGGCTATGTGATTAAAAAAATGTATTTCCATAATTTATTAATAACTAACTGACCCGGCAGACTTCGTAGTGCCTCAATCGATAAATAAAAGACAAACTTTTGTATAAAATAAACTTAAAACAAACAAAAGCAATCTGTCTGACGGGGGACGAATTTTGTTTTCAAAGTGAAAACAAAATTGTTATTTTTATTTAATTCCGAGCATTTTCATATTTATCTACCTTTGAAACCTTCTCTGGACTTCCACAAATAACTCAAGACCAAAATTAGCCAAATCAGTCCAGCCGTTCTCGAGTTTTAGTGAGACTAACGAACAGCAATTCATTTTGATATATATATATATATATATAGATTTTTATCATAAAGGAGTTCTTCTGCTACTGAGTTCAAATCTACTGATATTGACTATGCAACTTATTTTTTTATATTTGCAGGTTTTCATTTATCTGCCACAGTTGTACTTACTATGCCTCGTGCCCAATTTAATGTCGCAGTAACGTTTGACAGACAGAGAATTTCGTCATGTAACTGTACTTGTTCATCTACAGCACACTGGTGTTCACATATTGTAGCTGTATGTCTGTACAGAATTCATTTGGTAGGTATTTTTGTTATTAAATCATGATAAATAAATAAAATTTTAGAACAAGAAAATATACCTACATATTTAGTTTTTTTTGTGTTGTGTACGATGTACTATATTTTGTTTATAGATATGTTCAATGAATTAGTAAAGTTGAACAGCAAATTTATGTTTGAGGAATAAAATTTTAATCTAATCTAAAATTGTAATTTTGAAAGGGCCAAAACTGGAAATTTCAATGAAACATTATTTACTAATCTTAAAATACTTTTCAATAGCCTACACAAGTATGTCTTCGTGCACCTGTATCTGAATCATTACAAAGGTTAAGAAGAGACCAACTGCAAAAATTTGCACAGTATCTTATATCGGAACTACCTAGACAAATACTTCCGACGGCACAGCGTATTCTGGATGAATTACTGTCTGCCCAACCAAATCAGATAAACACGACTTGCGGGGCGCCAGATCCGACCGCTGGAGCATCAGCCTACGAATACACATCCTGGTTCTTAGATGAAAAGACCTTGCATAACAATATCAATAAAATATTAGTGAAGTTTTGTGTTCCAGCTCCTATTGTTTTCAGGTATGTTTGCTTGTGTGTGTATAAAAATTTTATGTAATTTTTAGTCACTGATGAATTCAAAAGTTGTGTGCGTTTTTTAAATATTCTTATTTATTTTTAGTGATGTAAATTACCTGAGCACAAGTGCACCACCAGCGGCATCTGAATGGTCATCTCTCCTTAGACCTCTAAGAGGGAGGGAGCCAGAAGGAATGTGGAATTTACTCTCTATAGTTAGAGAAATGTTCAAGAGAAACGATAGAAATGCTATACCCCTGCTCGAGATAATAACGGAAGAAGTTATGGCTTGCGAACAGGTAGATTTCATAAATTTACGAAAATCTGGATGTTTTGTCTTAGATAGATGGCTATTTATTATATTGCTTAATTGCTTTACGTTAATTTTTGAAAAAAATGACAGGAAATTCTGTAAAACTCTATTAAAAATAAGAAAACCCATGTTTTCTGCACTAATATTGTTGTTGCATATTAGTTATAGTTTTAAAAACATTTTCAGATCATTATATGGTGGTATACGACGAAGGCATCCTTAGTGGCTTGGGGTGGTGGAACAGGAGGTAAACATGGCGGCGGTTCAGGCAACTCATCAGCCCAGCACGCCTGTTCATCTCTCTGTGATGAGGTATGCTAAACGTATTTTGAGACCATTATTTCTTCTGATACTGTCATTGGCCATGGACAGAGTAATTTTCCCATCAATTGTCACACATCTTGATTTGCTAATTATTACAGTGAAAATACTTAAATGTTTGACTTGGGTTTTGATCTTCACGATCATAGGTATTAGATAATCGCAAAACTCTACATCTATTCTATCTATTCTATTCTCTACATCGATAAATCATAAATAATAACTGGGAACAAATCACGCACTGTCATCCGACCCCAAATTAGGGTTCTTTGTGTTATGGGTACAAGATACTGATAAACATACTTATTTATATACATAGATATTAAGACCCAGATAAAGTGCAAACAAACCTGTTCATCACACGAATGATTGCTCGACATTTGAATCGAACCCACAACCCTCGGTCTAGCAGTCAGAGGCGCTGACTATTGCACCACCGAGTCAGTCTAAGTTATTGTGTTTTTTTTTTCTTTGGCGAGTATTTCGATTTTGTCACATATAAAATTATAAAATGGTTGGCACCACTGTCAAAAGTATGTTGACATACTGCAGACTCATTTACCCAGTTATTGTTTACGTCCGCAATGTGTTCTCTAACTCTGACCGAAATGTGTCTTAGTGTGTCCAGGTTACGAGAGCCCTGAGAAAAGAACACTGACTTAGTATATATACTACACATTATACCAGGGGTCGGCAACCTGTTTGTCCTTAAGGGCGCAATACTAAATTTGAAAATCACCGAGGGCGCATATTTTACAGATAACCAAAAGGTATAAATAGGCATTAAAAAAATAGATTTGTTATAACTTTATTTTGTTGGCGTCATAAGTCACAAGTCACAAGTGTGAAACTTGGGTGTCCATATTTTCAGCTAATTTCTTATAATTGGGGATATAATTAGAGTTCCCGATCCTTAAACTATTATCTAAATGGGAGTAATTAAGCTTTGTTCGGTATTGAAAGAAAATAATTATATCGGATTACTTGGTTGTTTTAAATGCACGGTCTACGCGTGATCTATGCGAAATACGATCACACACTAACAAAAAATACGTGCGTTTTATTAGATACGCTCAAGGTTAGCAAACTGCTAATCTATGCACAATTCTAAACTCAACTGACTACTTGCTGTATATCGCCGTTTGACAAGAGTAAGGAAATCGCTCTGGCTGTCATACATTTACATTAGTCCAGCGAGGGCGCGACCCCTGCATTATACCATTTGTAAAATTTAATATCCACAGGTGGTTGTACTGTGGCGACTCGCTGCATTGAACCCTGCGCTCGCGCCGCACGAACGGGACACGCTGCACGAACAATTCGTTCAGTGGCATTCCAAAGTACTTGATAAGGTATTAAAATATTATTTTATATTATACTAGCGACCCGCCCTCGCTTCGCTCCGGAAACTGTAGTTTATTATTGATTTCTCCACTATTTAATGGATGTTATTATACATATAAACATTCTTCTTCAATCACTCTATCTATTAAAAAAACCGCATCAAAATCCGTTGCGTAGTTTTAAAGATTTAAGCATACATAGGGATATAGGGACTGAGAAAGCGACTTGGTTTTATACTATGTAGTGATAAATTTACACATACAACTTCTGGAACGAAGTTGACGGGTTGCTCCGGTACGAGTTGAACAATAGAAATCCTTATATAACAAAAAACCTAATGTAATTTTTCCTAAAGTGGCCTGTAAACTTATATTGATAAACATCAATATTGGCCGCAAAGGCGAAATTTAAAATTTGAATGATAAATTGTTTTTTATTTGTTTAAAATAGTTTCATGTATTTTTGAATTTGATACAATAATGATTTTAAAAAAATATATAAACAGGTGGCGAAGAATCGTAACAACCACATAGGCACATCCTCTTCGTCTTCGTCGTCACATGCGCGGCACCCGAGATCGCATTCGCATCCCCCTTACATCAATGGGATCAGCGAGAACGAAGTCTTTCCCGGCTTCACTCCGGCCATGGAGGCCTGTTTCCTCGAGTGGGATGATTACCCAATTCCCGGAGTGACCTACACGAAAGACTTGAATCCCTTGTATCATAGTCCGTTCACTATTTTCCGCCACGCCGATAAGCAAAGCGAAAACGTTCATCAGGTATGTAATTTAATAACAGTCAAAGTACGTATTTGTTATTTAATATGGTTTTTAATAAATTTTATTTTCAATTGTCAGGTGAATTCATCAAAAGCAGTACTTAACAATGAAATGTCATTAAGCTATAGACTGACAAATCCCGATCCTTCTCATGTACACAGAAATTTAATGCACAAAATTAGTAGAATTAGTGTTGATTTGGCTGTGCCGGGAACATCAAGTCAGGTGTGTATTATTTAATTGATGATATTTAATCAATTCAAAGTCACCATTTTATTAGTACTAAATGAATGAAATTATTTTGTAGCCGTGTGGGTCCGGACAAGGACCCAGTGGTGGGCCCCGTGATGGCAGCGGTCACAGCGATGGCAATCACTCTAGTGTATCATCGGAAGGTAATTTATTCTAAAGTATTACATTAAGTAAGTGTGCACGAGCAGATTTCGTAAAGCTAGCTAGCACCCCTAGGGCCAAACGTTCCAAATCCACACAAGTTTGAGCTAACTTTGACGCTATCGATGATGTTATACAAGTCGTATCAAGCACACTGAAGTAATTTTCCATTACGATTCGAAATAAATTACAAGGCCATAAAATTATATTCGTCGGAAGGTGTTGGTTCATATAATATGTGTTTAAATGTTGTTGCATGGTGATTAAGAAATAAGGTGTAGCGGTCCAAAAGCAACATGATTATAGCGCCGCAAGATTCATAAATGTTTTAAGATTTAGATGTAACTATATCGTATATACCCCGACTGAGACACTGACGTATTTCTTCCCATAAAATTTGTAATTGATTAATTGGACATTGTTTGCTCGTACATTCCTGTTGTGAAATGCAGCATAGACACCTACTTACGCTTACCCTAGCGGCTACGTGCTTTACTAATCACCGTTATTGAATTTTCACATCTGAAAAAAACACTGAAATTGGGAAAATGCAAATTTTCCCACGACATAACTTTTCACGTTTTTCCCAAAAATTCAAAGTAACGATTGATAGAAAGCTTACATAATAATAACTGTTGTAATTTCAAAGAAGTAATGCTGTATCAGGTTTCTGTGAGAACGAAGAGGAGATGCAGGCGAGCGGCGGCGACACAGATTCTCACTCGTCGAGCTCCCCGAGCGCCTCGTCCGACGACGCCACACGGCGCATCTCGCAGGACGACTCTGTGTCCGACGACGAGTGTCAGCTGTACTACTACGACTCGGCGGCCGCTAGACGTCTCGAACTTAACTCTGCCTCAGTAATATTTTTTATATTTATCGCGTTACGAAGGTGTTAAATAACGGAATAATCAAAAGCTACGACGTCCTTCGAATCTCCACTCTACGATCGCGTGATCTCGGTCTGGATTCGTCCGGTTTGGGTTTTTGGGTATGCTACTGAATTTCTCACCGGGAGTATTCCGAGGCACTAATGAAGATCATCATGACCGTTTCCATTCTAACGTCGTTCCACCCGATATTGAAGCAAATGGCATTAGTTTAACCGGGAATAACTTGTTTGCGTACAGTACGTATCCGGAGACCTTTTATCCCTTGCTGTATAAAACTGTGTTTTAATATGTATATTGCTGCTCTAAATTCCCCGATATATGTTTTTGTTTGCGTTAAGTAGATGAAAGAGCTCCAGGGTCTACCTGGTGTAACCGGATACCAGAACCCATAGACAACACAACCTGAATGCCACCCAAAGACATGAGGTCGAAGTTTCATATGTATTGTAGGATGACTTGCCTTTCTCCAAATGAAGATTAATGAAAAAATCGTGACAGGCGGTCGCACGGTTCTGCCTTTAATATTGTCAACGTCCATGAGCACCGGTGACTACTCCTCATCAGGTAGGTACGGACTACATGCTCTGGAAACCCTTCAAAATCGATGAAAAATATTTAAAAAAACGTAGAAATCGATAACACCATCCATAAGTCTGCAAATTGAAATATTTTCAGAAAACACCAAAACCCGAATCAATGACTCATGTTAGAAATTACTTCGAAAAGTTCAAACATTTAATTTTTGCTTTGTAGTACAGTAGTGCTTTCCACTAATAAATCCGTGTTTCGACAATCTCTAACTACGACTATTACTATTAGTCGAGGGCTCATGTACTATTTGTCCAAAATTCAGAGGATAATAGACAAATTATGACATTTCAGTACCATAGCAAAGTCCTCTTTACCTTCAAGTGTTTTTTTTTTTTTTATTACTTAGATGTGTGGACAAGCTCACAGCCCACCTGGTGTTAAGTGGTTACCGGAGCCCATAGACATCTACAACGTAAATGCGCCACACACCTTGAGATATAAGTTCTAAGGTCTCAGTATAGTTACAACGGCTGCCCCACCCTTCAAACCGAAACGCATTACTGCTTCACGGCAGAAATAAGCGGAGCGGTGGTACCTACCCGTGCGGACTCACAGGAGGTCCTACCACCAGTAATTACGCAAATTGTAATTTTGCGGGTTTTGATTTTTATTACACGATGTTATTCCTTCACCGTGGAAGTCAATCGTGAACATTTGTTAAGTACGTATTTCATTAGAAAAATTGGTACCCGCCTGCGGGATTCGAACACCGTTGCATCGCTAGATACGAATGCATCGGACGTCTTATCCTTTAGGCCACGACGACTTCATAAAGAAAGTGTCAAGATCATCTGACGGAATCTCGAGACAATATATTAAACTTGACCGACAATCAATGCCTATAAGTGACTAGTAAAAAATGGTAGCTCAATGACGCTAGTGTCGCCATATACGAATCTTAATTTAGCTGAACTGACTATATCATTCAGTTCACCTATTACACATTATAACATTTTTGGAAGGCTTAACGACGGATGGAAGATCTTCCACCGAGCGGGTGATATTTGCTCGGTAGACCGATGGACGACGGTTCAAATGTTGTATATATGCAAGCTTGTCTTGAAAATGTCGTAAGCGAGATTCAGGCATCTGTTAAATATCTTGCGTTGTATGATGGCTACCCGCCACACATTAATACAAAAAAAATCATCAAAAGGGGAGGAGTATTTTTTATCTGATATACAAAGAAACAAATAAATAGACAAATATATTAAATAAATAATATAAAGTTTATATTGTAAACTTATTCCAAATTAACAGCGTCAATGGTACATGATTTTTTTTATATATATATTTTTATTGCCTTTGTAGGCAAACGAGCATACGGCCCTCCTGATGTTGAGTGGTCAACGTCGCTCATGGACATCAGCAATGCAATAATAATAATTTTGAATTAAATGGTAACTTTCGTGGGTTGAATGTATAATAAATACTGCAGGGCGGCGGCACTAGTTCGTCGTGGACGGCGTCTGGCTGGGAGTGCGGCTGGGAGGTGCAGTTCGCCCGCGCGGAGGGTCTGCAGGCGCACGGGCGGGCGCGGGAGGCGAGCGCGCTGGGGGCGGCGCTGGCGCGGGAGCTGCTGGCGCGGCCGCCCGTGCTGCACGCGCCGCACGACCCGCGCCGGCCCCGCAAGAAGCACGCCGTCTCGCCGCGCCTCTGCGCCGCCTCGCACCGCCTCTCCTGTCTCGCCTCGGCCACGCTCGCCAAGTGCGCATTCCTCTGCACGGTCAGTACTCATTCGTTTCAGCTTTGCTAGTGCGCAGTGGTATGGTCCGGTCACCGTTCTCGTCGAACCCGTCGCTGGCGACGAAGGGCTCGACGAGTAAATTAACCTTCAGACACAGCCTACTGAGTTTCTCGCCAGATCTTCTCAGTGGGTCGCGTTTCCGATCCGGTGGTAGATTCTGCGAAGCACGGCTCTTGCTAGGGTTCGTGTTAGCAACGTCGTCAGGTTTGAGCCCCGTAAGCTCACCTACTAGTTAAGGCGACGCTGATATAGCCTCTCAAGACTATCAGCTTAGGTAGGAAAAAAAAAGTGGTCCCGCAGTAGTCGAAATTCGACTATCTATACATATAAATAAAAGTGGAGTGTCTGTTTGTAATGAAATAACAGCTTTTTACTACATGCATATCTATATATATAAAAATGAATAGCTGTTCGTTAGTCTCGCTAAAACTCGAGAACGGCTGGACCGATTTGGCTAATTTTGGTCTTGAATTATTCGTGGAAGTCCAGAGAAGGTTTAAAAGGTTTAAAAAAATATGAAAATGCTTGGAATTATATAAAAACAAACAATTTTGTTTTTCCTTAGATGTGTCCCCTTGATGTGTCTTTTATTTATCGATTGAGGCACTACGAAGTCTGACGGGTCAGTTAGTATGAATATAATATACGGTACATACACCAAAATAATTTTTTTATCTGTCAGTCTGTCTGTTTGTTCCGGATAATTTTGACGGGACTTTCACTGATATGTAGCTGATGATATAAGGAGTAACTTAGGCTACTTTTTTTAGACTAGTCAACCGCGGTACGACAATAACCGCGGGTAACATCGCGGGACTCAGCTAGTGATTGATAAAAGTTTAAACATTATTATGGTTCTATTGTCAAACACTATTATAATTCTATAATATAATCACATATTTCGCCAAAAGTACACTATAGATAAATAATATTAAAGACAAACAATATTTATCTACTGTCAATTTGACCACAGACTTTAAACAATAACAAAAGTTTGACAATTGACAAACAAATAGTTTAATTATGTGTTGTAAATACATGGTATAGTGTGTGTAAGGTTTTTTTATTGATTTAATGTATATTTTATGCATAATAAAAAAAAATGCATTCTACACTCTTCTTTCTCTCTTATATTCTCTATAAGTGCGGGAAATTTTTACAAAGTTTTTGCTTCACATATAAATATATAGATATTGATGGTAGGACCTTGTCCGCACGAGTAGGCATCACCACCCTGCTTATTTCTGCCGTGAAGCAATAATGCGCTTCGGTTTGAAGGGTAAGGCAGCCGATGTAACTATAATGAGACCTTAGAACTCATATCTCAAGGTCGGTGGCGGCATTTACGTCATAGATGTCTATGGGCTCCAGTAACCACTTCACACCAAGTGGGCTGTGAGCTCGTCCACCCAACTAAGCAATAATTTTTTTTTTTAAACATAATTCTTGTTTTCTTGTCTTAATTATAAAAGTTATAAAGTAGCAGTTAATTTATTTTAATTTTAATATAAGTTTACCGTTAACCGGTGCTGTGGACAACACAGCCGCAATGCCACTTCTGTCTTTTGAGATATGACGTCGAATTACTTACTCTTTAAACTGAACACACATTTTTTTGTGCAGAAATAGGGAGGGTCACCCCCACTAAAACTATGTGATTGAAATTATACTTTAAAAACAAAAACAGTAGAACGTCGTTATCAAGTTAATGAAGCAGCGTTCAAATTGTATTTATTTGCCCAGGTCCTGGCTGAGTTTAGTGAACATCACGAACTTGCATTCAGAGTGGGTTTGTTCGCATTAGAAATGGCGCGTCCGCCGGCGAGCACTAAAGCGCTTGAAGTCAAGTTAAATAATCAAGAGACCGAGTTGGTGGCTTTACTTAAGAAGCTACCCACTGGGGCGGAACAATTGACATTGGCCCGAGAAAAGGCGGAACAACTACGCGATGGAGTTTTGAAGTAAGAGCAAAATTACGCACTTTACCTATTTTAATTAGTGTGTCTCTAAGAAATCCTAAATAATTACCAAAAACAAGTAAAATGAATCACAATCATGATCTTTTAATCTAGGCAAAATGAAAATAAGAAGATTAGTATGGACCTTTGGCCAAATCGCGGTTGATCAACTACCGTAAATTGATGAGTGTTGCCAGCGCAGTAAAAATATCCGTATGGCACAAAATATAAAACAATATTCCAAATTAAGGGAATGTTAAAGGAGGCTGTCGTCAGTATTGCAACAAAAAAGATCTTGATCGTTATTTTATTTCGAACTAATGTTTGCAAATTGTTGTTTTAACACTTTCGAATCACCTTCCGAATTATATTTAACATTTCCGGAAAAGATAAGTGATCTTCGCGAAACGACTAAACTTCGTTTAAGTGTTTCAGTTTGTCTATCAGGTATTATTATAACACGTCTGTTATAATACGTGAACGTTAAATTGATGGCGCGTGATATGCGCGAGGATGTTTTTCATAGTCATAGCCACAACGATACATGTCCGAGCTAACTCGTAGAGAAACGTTTTTTTTTTAATTTATAGAAGGGTGGTAATTTACCGCCATTAATGCCACCATTAAACTTTGAACATGGCGTTAAACCCTAACTTGTATAGTAAGCGTGCGGGCTTACTATAATGAGCCTTTTTTTTTTTATTGCCCTTGTAGGCAGACGAACATACAGCCCACCTGATGGTGAGTGGTTACCGTCGCCCATGGACTTCAGCAATGCCAGGGGCAGAGCCAAGCCGCTGCCTACCAACTACCTACCTACTGAGTTTCTCGCCGAATCTTCTCAGTGGGTCGCGTTTCCGAACCGGTGGTAGATTCTGCGAACAATTGCTCTTGCTAGGGCCAGTGCTAGCAACACTCTGGTTTGAGCCCCGTGAGCTCACCTACATGTTAGGGCGAAGCTGAAAGAGCCTCTCAAGGCTATCAGCATAGGTAGGAAAAAAATACTATAATGAGTACGGACGCAACTTATATTTTTTGCGGGTTTGACATCTTTCCTGACGACATTAATTCTTCATGATGCAAGTCATACATGAACATGTGGTAACGCATACGTAACGTATGTATTTCTGTTTACGATCTACGAATCTACGAGATTTGAACAGCGACCTAGATAGACACTGATGCTACAAGTACACAGGGCATCTTATTCTAAAGGTCACTAAACCTAAATGGAATATAACAACTGCATTTGTCCTGCCAGGAACCGAGGTCCAGCCCTTCTGCCGATTGCGTTGGCGAGTTTCCTATTCGAAGTTCTTGTACTGTCTGCGACTGATAAAGAAAACAAACACCCTGTAAGTATCGTCAATTAAAATATACTTATTTCCGAGAAAATAATCCCTTACACGAGATTACTCTACGCTTTTACGTCACCATATAATTTTCCGTCACGTTTAATAAGACAAGGCGTTGTTGGATCGCGTCCTTACCAAATAAGTATTTTAATAATAAATCCTTTAAATTCATACAGTGTTTTATATTTTTAATACACGAGTTTATAGGTTGAAAAATAAAACATTAATCGATCGTTACATTTCCAGGCACGGTTAACATCTGACGAAATGCTCGGATTCGAAGCAGCCGTGGCGGCGTTGGGACTGAAAGCGAACGTTTCTGAAGCAGAACACCCTCTATTATGCGAAGGCACGAGGCGGCAAAGAGGAGAATTAGCTCTAACATTGTTATCGTTTTACAAGGACGATCCTGTTAAGTTGGCTAGAATTATGAATAAGGTATACAAATTCACCGGTTTTCATTTGTTTACGGATGATTCTTTAAATCAGGTTTATAAAAAGACAACCTTTAAATTCAGTATGAATAAAGTTGATTTTTACCATTATTATATTGGTAAATTCGACATTTGCATTCGAGAGTTATCGTTATCGGCGTTACGATAATAATACATACAGCAGCTTCATTGTAATTTACGATAAAAATAAAAATTATTCAATACTTAAGAAACTACATACATATATCTATGTATGTACACAGAAGCAATTATATACTATGTTCGTTTAGTCCTTTTCGGATCTTTAACTCGCGTATCTGACAGTTGTGTCAATAATGTTTCGAGTAGAGTGATTTTTTTAAGGGATTTTATGTCCTGGTAACTAAGACCTTTAAGTCATGTCTTATTTTAATTTATATTCTTATTTTTATGAAAAATGATAATATGAAGTGAGATGAAATGAAGATGATTAATTTGAGACATTAATCAACTGGGATGAAATGAAATGAAATAAGATGATACGGGATGAAATAATATAATCTCAGTAAAATGGTGGTCATTTACTGAGATTTTTTCAGTGGACTTTTTGGAGGATCCCGAGAAGTTACGTCCAGCGGCTTTGATTCATTTTCGCACATTTGTGCACTTTCACAGATATTAATATAATAAACCACCATTATTATACATTTAAACCTAAAGAAACACTAAATAGACAAAATAAAACAAATCGCACAACTTCACTCCTTGCGTTTATCATTTTGACTACCGGTAAAATGGGATGATTAGGGATAAATTCCAACTTGATGAACAATTTTAAGGTAGTTGTTGATGTTTAAAATGCTATATCAGGATCAAAATGATTGAGTCTTGGGGTATCTTTGTTATCCAACAAAATTAAAACTATGCAATTAGCATTCCAGTTCAAGCAAAAAATAGTGACCGAGTGCTCGTAACGTTGCAGTTGTTGGACCGCGACATCCACCAGCTGACGAAGGGCCCGATGGTGAGCATGTACTACATGAACAACCCGCGGCTGGCGGCGTACCGCTCGGACGTGTCGGCCGTGCCGCTGTATCCGCCGCTGTACCCGCCGCACGCGCACGCTCATCAGCATCAGCATACGATCCCGCACCCGATTCCAATCCCGCCGCCGTGCATACCGCCGGTGCCAGTGCAGGTCAATATGCTTTTACTTTCCTACTTAATCTGGTGGTCTTGAGAGATCATTTCAGCGTAGCGTTAACAAGTAGGCGAGCTCACGGGATCAAATCTGACGACGTTGCTAACACTAACCTTAGTAAGAGCAGTGCTTCGCAGATCTACCACCGGATCGGAAACGCGACCCACTGAGCAGATCAGAGCAAGTTTTATCAATATTTACGTGTTTAGTTTTTATTCTGTCTGATTTACTAATTGTTGAAAATTTCAACTGTGTGTAAAATAGGATAGGAATAGTTGTTAGAAAACCCTCATTTTTTAAAGTAAGAAAAACGATTCTGATCTAAAGTTACGGTAAAATTATATAATTAAAGTAAGTGATACGCACGTTTATTATTACCTTAATATACAATAACCAGATTCAACTTTACGAAACTCATATTCATATTTAAAAGGCCAGTTATGATTTTACCTATAGACTTTGGTATTTTTGAAACAGGTCCAGTGCCCACTGGTCAGCGACATGGAGCGTCTGTCGTTATCGGAGGGTGGGCCATCCCCGCCGTCCCACCTGCACATGCACACGCACGCTCTACACGCGCCTCACGTCACGCACGTGTCGCACACTACACACGTGCCGCACACCACACACGGACAGCACAACACGCACGTGTCGCACGTGACTCATGTGCCCCACACGCCTCATTCGTCTCACGTGCCGCACACGACCCACGTGCTGCAAACAACGACCCACGTGCCCCACACGACTCACGTACCGCACACTACGCACCTGCCGCACACCTCGCACGTGCAACACACGTCACACGTGCAGCACTCGTCGCATTCGCAGCACACTTCGCACGGTCCGCACAGTTCGCACACGTCACACGGACAGCCACACATGTCGTCTCACGTAGCCATCACCAGATCGAAGGATTCAAGGTAAACATTTTTTTTCTATATTAATATTATAAAGAGGAAAGATTTGTTTGTTTGTATTGAATAGGCTCTGAAACTACTGAACCGATTTAAAAAATCTTTCACTGTTTGGAAGCTACACTATTCCCGAGTGACATAGGCTATAATCTTTTTTTGAAAAAAATTAGGGATCCTTACTATGACTCCCATAATGTAACCCAAGGTGTAAAAAAATTACCTAAAATATTCTTTACATCGCGTGCCCTGCGAAAACTATTGATGATAGAATAAAATAATGTACTACGACTTTGTAGAGCACATTATTACTTACGAAAAGTGTCGCGACAGCATGTCTAACTATTATAGTTATGCCCCAATAAATGTTCTTTTATTTAAAAAAATAAAAGAACGTCGTTGAAATTTTTGTTAAAGACCCGAGCAAAACCGGAGCGGGCCGCTATACTTAATATAAAGCTTTATAGTGTAACGGAGATATCAAATGTATTTTTTTTTTACTTTTGCTAGATACAAAGGAAAACGTCAATATCCGTCCGTGCCAAATCAACCCTCGGAGGCATCCGCCCATTTTATGTTCGAACTTGCGAAGTCTGTGTTGTTCAAAGCCGGCGGTTCGTCCAGTACCAGTCTATTCACGCAGACGTCATGCGCCAGAGAACATCATGGACCACATCGGTAATGTTATATTCAACCTTGACCAATATCAATTGACCCCTTCAAATACTACAATCTCTTCACTTTTATATGTTTATTATAAATATAAATTTTTATGCTTCATTTATTTTTGATGAACTTCTAGGGGTTTACATATGGCGGCGTTTCAGTTAGGCCTATACGCACTAGGCCTACTAAACTGTGTGAGCGCAAATTGGCTCAGTCGGACGTATTCGTCTCATGTTAGTTGGATAACAGGTAAACGAAATGACAAGTAATTTATTCGATAATGCACATGTTTAAATTAATAATATCATTAAAATTTCGTCACAAATTATTGCAGGGCAAGCAATGGACATTGGAGCTCCAGCTATTTTATTCTTAATCGATGCTTGGGAAGGACATTTGACGCCGCCAGAAGCAGCCAGCATTGCTGACAAGGTTATTCATGATTAATTTATTACCTAAATAAATTAATGTAGAAAACATGTAAAAATATACAACATTAAATAGCTGATTTCCTGAAGTTTTATAGATTCAAGAAATACACATACAAAAATAGATTTTTTTGGGTTAAGAAGGAAATTACTGATCTTCAGCGTACACGTGGTGATATGCGGGGAATATCGGAGTTAAAACTATTAAAATTCCTGTTATGCTCCAAACCCGCGTCCGAATGGGTCCATCCGAGGAGGACGGGACGCTTTTCGCGTCTTTCTTATGTAAAGCACGGGACAACAGATTGGGTGTTGTCAGCGTCACGATCAAGGGGCCTCTCGGTCGATGGGCTATCCAAAGACGGTCTAGATGGCATCGCTAACTCATACTGCTGACACCCCGCTGGGTCAGAAACAGCAAAGTTTAGAATTAAAATAAACGTTTGGTAGTTAGGGTGAAATAAAAAAAATAAAATTGGTCCTTCAAACTGATTCTTATTGGTGTCATTTTAATAACACAATTCTCAAAGATCCAAACGCAGGCGATCACAAAATTAGGTCATTCCTATTTTTGAAGTGAAACTTCTAGGTCGTTTCTCTTATACACAGCATTCCGTATTACATGAGAAATTTGATTTAAGGATGAAAAATGCAGAAAAACAATATTACAACACATCGCAAAAGAAGTTACACTTCTTTCACGTGCCCCAAATTGCACGCGCACAATTTTTTTAGTATTCATGAACTTTATTCTTAATAGATGTGCTTTTGTATTTTTTTAAATATTTATTTACTAACGATCACGCCACGTTAACTGGTCCCGTGCTAAGTTCGTAAATTCATAACCCTGGAAAAGGCATTTTATATTTCTCATACAAATTACTTCCCTTGGCGGGATATAACCCGCGACCCCTTTGTGTAGTGACCATGTCACTTACCACTACACCAGACGGCCGTTTTATTAGTTGTTTAATAAAGGAAAACAAATAATGGTGTTTGTATAGGCGTCGTCCGGTCGCGACGTGCACACGGTGCGAGCGGCCGCCGAGCTGGCGCTGTCGGTGTTGCCGCACGCGCACGCGCTCAACTTCAACGAGATACAGCGAGCCGTGTTGCAGTGCAAGGAGCAGAGTGACTCGATGCTCGAACGTGCCTGTCTCATAGTCGAGGAGGCGGCCAAAGGTACTAGTGGGTATTACTTCATCTCACGTATCGGTGTTCTTGATGGTTCGATTTCCGTAAGTTGTGGCAAAATTTTATTTCCCCTCATTTCAATGCATTGGACTTGGCTGCCGTTATTTGTTATGTCAGTAATATCAGTATCATAATACAGGTGTTTTCATCATGAGGGCTATTCGTAGTAAATTTACATGCATTAGATTTGTTAGACGAAAATACAATTTTTTTATTAATTTTAATAATGATTGTTAGCGCTAGCTTATGACCGAAATTAGTTTGCATAAGTTGTCAAATATTTTTATTGCTATTTTCCGAATGATGAGATCATGGCTCACAGGTTTCAAGTTGATACCGTTGCCCATAGATATCATGAAGCGACCTACATTGAAATCACAGATAACCCCCAATAGATACTGCATTATTCAACATTTGTTTCAATTCGACTTCACCAAATTTTGAGGTAAGCATGAGTGGCGGGGGACGTGTCAAGTGTGCTGTGATTGGATATTTCAAAGACAAACTTATAATGCATCAAACCATAGTGATGGGACAGATTTAAAATTGTTGATCGATAAATTTGGTAGAATGATCTGGATCATTGATATTTTAATTTTATTATTAGTTATAAATAAAAAATAAATTAATTCCAAATTATCCAATATTTATTAAAAATAAATAAAAAAGAATTTAAACCTTCCTAAGCCTTCGTCAAACAGAACGCGTATTTAGCGCGCGTCAGAGCGCTAAACTAACGCCGCGCTATGACGCCGAGATGTGTTGTAACACTACGGTAACATACCGTGAAACAGAGCGCCAGCGCTATAGTGCTCATAGCGCTTAGCGCTCTGACGCGCGCTAATTACGCGTTCTGTTTGACGAAGGCTTATAATATTTCATTGATTTTTAAAATGAATCACAGTAGTAAAAATTCGTCTTACAGAATTCTTAGGATCTGTCTTCCTTGATAAGTAAAGTAGTCTTATATCTATGTATTTTTCCACGACACTGTGTTAAATCAATAATATGATTACAATTTTCGTGATCAAATTGGTGATATATCAGGAAAATACTTTCACCAACAAAACTACTTAATGTTTGTGTGACAAAACGTTTTTTATCTTTATATAATATTTTACAACCTTGGGTTGTATTTATTGAGCTTCGTATGACTTGCTTGATAATGTTTTAAACATTAAACATTACTGCTTTAATAGTAAGGTTTTAATTTTTTTTGCTATAATAGAAAAAAAAAAACAATGCCCAAACAAATGTTGACTTGTAAATCACAACACTATCAATACACGTGCAGATTTAGACAAAGACAACTATTGTAATTTACATGATGAGTGAAAGGGACATTTCAAAAAGACATCAACGGGTGCTTTGATATTATTACTTTTCACATTTCGTCACCAGTATAAGTTGAACTCTGGTTTATTTGAATGACGTTAATGTAATAAAAGTACTTGTCTGTACAAGAAACAGTAGTTACTGATGAAATGTTATGCCATCTTTTTGATAACCAGATGTCTTAGATGACTTGCCACACCATTTTATTGCACAGGAAGCCATTTATAATATTATTTGAATTTAAAACTATCTTTAAATATTGGCAAGAACTCGGCGTGCTTACGGGTCTTAAACTTGGTCAACACTGATGTCGTGATTCTCAGCGTCACTTCATATACCTGACCTGATAGTTAAAGGTAACCTTTGGATTTGATTCGTCATTTGTGTTAATGCAAGTATCAATCGGTTCTATTTTCGAATTGTCGAAACGAATTTCTTTGAAATTTTAAGTTATAAATCCGACAAGTTTAATTGATCATTGGAACAGCGGTAGTAATTATGTGTGCGTTGTGGCGTCAGGCGGCGGCGTGTACCCGGAGGTACTGTACACCGTGGCGCGGTACTGGCACGAGCTGTACCTGCGCCAGCCGGGCGACGAGGCGGAACACGACGAGCCGCAGTACCGGCCGGCGCCCCTCCCCGCGCCGCTGCCCGTGCCCTACCCCATCCCGTACCCGTTCACGTACCACGCCTACCCGCCTCCCATATACCAGCTGCAGGTCAGTACAACCTTACCGCCCGTGGATATGTGGACGAACTTTCGCAAATGTTCTTCATATTATAGACTCATTTGATTAATGCAGAAAAAATAGAGTAACCATTAGCACTGCAAAAAAAACACACTAAATTAATCTGATATATTATGTCAAAATAAAGAAATTTAATTTTGTCATAATATGTCAACATCCTAATTGATTGTGTTCAAAGAGGATATTTATAGAATACTAGCGATCCGACCTCGCTTCGCTTCGGAAACTGTAATTTATTATTGATTTCTCCACTATTTAATGGATGTTATTATACTTATAAACCTTCCTCTTCAATCACTCTATCTATTGAAAAAAACCGCATCAAAATCCGTTGCGTAGTTTTAAAGATTTAAGCATATACAGGGATAGAGAAAGCGACTTTGTTTTATACTATGTAGTGATAATAAAATCGAAAATATTTATGATGTTGCAGGAGTAGTAGCATTCCACCAAAATGCAATAACGAAAACGTAATAACGATGGAACTGAACTGTATTATATTCATTAATTCAATGCCACATGCGTTCTTTTGTGTTTCTAACTAAAATAACTTATTATAGGACTAAAGAATAATTACCTTTTAAAAGTTCCACAATTCCACAAGAAATTTTTATTGACCCGCAGTATGGCGGCGCGGGAGGAGCGCAATACGCATTGCCGCCGCCGTATTTCGTACGTGGAATAGCGCCACCGCCCATAGCTGTCAACGTCAGCGTGCATTCCACGGTAATTATATTACGACCTCTAACTTATATTGATGTTTTATTTATTGAAGTGAAACTTCTAATGCGACTTCCAACAAGGTTGCGTTAAATCTTCAACGCTCCTGGGGAGGGGGAATAGAAAGAGAGAGAGCGAAAGTGAATGCGTGGCACTCGAACGCATGCGCGTACTATATCTGTTACAGGACAGCGCGAGCGTTAGCAACGAGTAGCGTCCGATATTTTAATGAAGTATTTAAAAAATATATTTATTGTTCTATCTATAATTTAAAATATAATTATATAATATAAATGTTGAAGATGTCGCATCTCTTATACACAGCATTCCCAATTACAAGAACAATCTGATTTAAGGATGAAAAATGAAGAAAACCACAATACTACACATCGACAAAGAAGTTTCACTTCATTCACGTGCACCATGTTGCACACGCACCGTTTTTATTATTATTTTTTATTGCTTTTAAGTAGGTGGCTGAGCTCACGGCCGACCTGATGTTAAATGGTTACTGGGGCCCACCCACTTCGATAAAGCGGCACGACACGAGAACCCTCTCATGGCCGCCAGTAACTACATTCCCGATCCTGCGGAAAGAATGGAAAGCAGTCGACGTCGCCCAAAACACGTCATCTCGGATCCTCCCGATCCACTAACGGTGCTTTTAGGTACCTCAAGCACCGGTCACCGTTCTCGTCGAACCCATCGCTTGCGAGGAAGGGCTCGACGAGTAAATTAACCCTCAGACACAGCCCATTGAGTTTCTCGCCGGATCTTCTCAGTGGGTTGCGTTTCCGATCCGGTGGTAGATTCTGCGAAGCACGGCTCTTGCTAGGGTTCGTGTTAGCAACGTCGTCAGGTTTGAGCCCCGTGAGCTTACTAACTAGTTAAGGTTACGCTGGAATAGCCTCTCCAGGCTACCAGCATAGGTAAAAAAAAAAGGGGCCCCACATAAAGGGGGTCACCAACGTAAATGCCGCCACCCACCTTAAAACATGAGTTGAAGTCTCAGATTTACAGTAATACAACTGCTGCCCCAACCATCAAACCGAAACGCATTACTGCTATTATATTATACTTAATTCAGGAATAAGGGATATTGTAGTTACGGCTGACCTCATCTGCTGTGCGTGGTGATAGTTGATCGGCTCTATTGTAATGGGGTTAGAGCCCTTTTACAATTATTTGGATCTTCCGGTTTAAGATCGAAATCTCGGTCGTATTGTAGTGTCGAACAATCAGTAACATGGTGGTATCCTTATTGTGCTCAATGCTTTCTACCGTTAGTATTTTACAATTACTTACTGTTTAAGTTCATTCTTGAGATAGTACGTGTTTGATTTTCCACGTAATTGCACCGTTTGATATGAGAACATATACTGGGGGCCCTAACCAATGTGCCTAATTTTTATGTTTTTATTATAATTTCATTTGCTTTTGTATGACCTTGCTAGCTCCCAACACATAATAAATGTTAATAATAAATTGTGACTACAGCACGCGCCCCCGCTAGCGGCGCCGCTGCCCCCGCCGGCCCCCGCGCCCCCCGCGCCGCCGCCGCCCGCGCCCGCCAACAGCAGCTCGCCCAGCAACCAGGCACAGCTGCGCCGCCTGCTCTCCGCCTACAGGGTCGGCATGCTCGCCCTCGAAACTCAAGCGAGGCGCGTACACGACGATAGGCCCCAGAACAAGTTCGGCAGGTAAATATCGACGGTGATACTACAATAGCGCGTGAATACTCAACAGTCTCATCGTATCGGTCGTATTCGACTTGCTATAAGGCTTAATTTCCTACACTATTAAAAAGTTAGGGCTTATAGAAAATGGCGCTATTGCAGTATCACCGCCGATATTCCATTTCTATGCGTATGTTTTGACCTAATACATAAGTGTGTAACATTAAAAATGTACGTTGACTAGTTTCGATTTGTTCAGAAACCCGCCGTACGGCGAGCACGTGAAGTGGTTGTTGCGGATCTCGAAGCAGCTGGGCACGCAGTACCTGCACCAGTTCTGCGTGAGCGCCGTGAACTCGGTGGTGTCGCCCTTCGTGCTGTACGAGCTGTGCGTGGAGTCTGCGCACTGGCTGGCGCGCGGCGGCCCGCACCACATGGTCATGCAGCACCTGCGCGGCACGCTGGCGCCGCTCGTGCACAAGTGCCAGCAGATGTAAGTACACGCCGCGACCAACCTGGTGCCTGGTGCCAAGTGGCACCTAGTCCCAACTATTATTCTTCACTCTTGTTTGTTCGCAATATTTATTACACACAAACAATCAGTCTCTGCTGTATTTTAATTTTTTTACTGTTTAGATGGGTGGACGAGCTCATAGCTCACCTGGTGTTAAGTGGTTACTGGAGCCCATGGACATCTACAACGTAAATGCGTCACCCACCTTGAGTTATAAGTTCTAAGGTCTCGGTATAGTTGTAACGGCTGCCCCGCCCTTCAAACCGAAACGCATTACTGCTTCACGGCAGAAATAGGCAGGGTGGTGGTATCTGCCCGCGCGGACTCACAAGAGGTCCCACCACCAGTAAATAATCGTATTTCTGTAAATTAACTTTGTTTTCAGGTACATTCAGTGTATACATCAAAAATTGTATCATCTGAACGCAGTCGAGTACGAAGAGTTCGTTAGCATCGTTCTGTCCGCCCGCACGGCCTTCCAGCTCACCCCCGAAGGGAACACGCAGTTCAAGGAATGGCTGGCTTCATTGCGCAGGTGAGTGTTTGCTGTGATCAATAACACGGGTCAGGCGTTCATTCAGACTGGCGGTAGGACCTCTTGTGAGTCCGCGCGGGTAGGTACCGCCGCCCTGCCTATTTCTGCCGTGAAGCAGTAATGCGTTTCGGTTTGAAGGGTGGGGCAGCGGTTGTAACTATACTGAGATCTCAGAACTTATATCTCAAGGTGGGTGGCGCATTTACGTTCTAGATGTCCACGGGCTCCAGTAACCACTTAACACCAGGTGAGATGTGAGCTCGTCCAACCATCTAAGCAATAAAAAAAAATCCCAAAAAAAAATACATGACATGAAACAGTTTGCTTTTGAACTTAAATAAATTGACCACATATGAAACAAAATGCATCAGCATCGTATTTACACTTTCGTGACATTTTAAGTTTTTCTGAGCTTGTACAAAACACCTGATCGTTGTTTATGACTCGAGTGCCATCTAGCGGCACTGTGTAAACGTAAACACCCCACTCTCATAGCGCGGTTTTTTTGAAAGTATTAAAATTAATTAAAATTTATAAAAAAAATTAAAAATGAGTATTATTACTATAACTATACCAAAAGCAAACTTTATACAAAAAAAGGATTTTATTTTTGTTTTTGTGGATAATTAACCAGAAAAACCTAGTATAAACGTCTTAGGACAAAGAACGAATTTTTTTTTGTAGAGTTGTGTACAATCGAGTGTAGTTATCGAACGTAGTAGAATTTTATAGTCACCGTGGCCTAAAGGATAAGACCTTCGGTTCATTCGCGTTGAGCCATGCACCGGTGTTCGAATCTCAGGCGGGTACCAATTTTTCTAATGAAATACGTACTCAACAAATGTTCACGATTGACTTTCACGGTGAAGGAATAACATCGTGTATAAAAATCAAACCCGAAAAATTATAATTTGCGTAATTACTGGTGGTAGGACCTCTTGTGAGTCCGCGCGGGTAGGTACCACCACCCCGCCTATTTCTGCCGTAAAGCAGTAATGCGTTTCGGTTTGAAGGGTGGGGGGCAGCCATTGTAACTATACTGAGACTTATATCTCAAGTTGGGTGGCGCATTTACGTTGTAGGCGTCTATGAGCTCCAGTAATCACTTAACATCAGGTGGGCTGTGCGCTCGTCCACCCATTTATGCAATAAAAAAAAAACGCCGCAGCCGAAGAGCCGTGTCTGTTTCCAGGTCTAAGTCGTGCAAGAAGGACCTGTGGACCCAGCTCAATGCGGCCCTGCAGACGAACGGCAAATGACGTCGGCAGCCGATAGTTTGTACGACGCGGTGCGCCGCCGGCAAACTGTCATTCCACAGGCGATGGCCGCGATGTCGGCTCTACTACCATCTGCACACTCTCTAACTCTAGATAACTCGTGTTATTTGTAATTTAAGTACTTAATTATAATAAATATAAAAATAGAGCGAACGCGATTTCGTAGCGCACGAACGTCTGCAATGAAATGACGAGGATAATTAAAAAGACTTATTACCGAACGTTGACGACTCGTCGTTTTCCTTGCAGTTTTGTCTGCTTTAGTTAATCAAAATTTAAGGTTTCGAAGCGTATTTTTATATTAGATTATTAACGAAGAATTAGATATAGTTAAGATCGCCTTTAGAGTTTAGCCAATCGATTATATCGATCGATCGATGGATTAATAACGAATGATAAAGCAAAAAAGTCGGTTCGGCACACTGATATGTATCCCTTGTAGTTAAAGAGTATTTAAATGTAAGGCTGTAACTTAAATTACAAATAATACAATCTGGTCACACTAAAATAATAGTAATGAATAGTTATACATCTTAGAAATAGTATAGACGCTCCTTTTGAGGGTAAACGATCTCAATAAAAAATGAGGACTACAGAGATAACTGCATATATGTTGCTCGTTTGAGAGCTAGTGTACTTGTCTGTTCATTGTTTTATGGCGCAAAAAGAGACACTTGCAACAATTCAGTTTTATCATAAAACATTAATGCTAGCATTTCCTTGTTTAATTTAATAAAATAAATATTGAAGCTCATTATAAGGTTGTGCGTTGTAGGCATGCAATTTGGTTGTAGTTGATTTCTTATGAGACTTAGAACGACCGATCACGCAGAGGAGTTGATGAAACATCTTTCTAAATTTTTTCTCTTGCTTCTAAATGCAGAATATCAGAGTTGTGTGTTGAAAGATTGGTCCCATTTTTTAATCAAATAATGAATTAAAGATTAAAGTCATTCTCTCTTCTTAATCGTTTATCATCGATTTTAACTCAACTAGTCAGTGGCCTTAGGAAACGGTTATTTAAAAAAAAAAAAATCAATGGATCCTCAATATTTAATAGCTCTTTTTTTTTCTAATTCAACTTAATCCGTCTTGAAACGGTCCGCTATTCTGATTTTATTGTTTACGAAAAAGATGCACAAAAGTTTGCATAAAAATAAATAGTGTTCCATAAAAAAGGTATTTGTCTATTCCCAAGTCTTATTGTAGATTACATAATGATTAAAACAAAATTATGTAAATCTTACAAAAATAAAAAAAAATAAAAAAACGGAAACCTCTTATGAAAGAAATATTTCTCATTTTTAAAAATGATATAACAATTGTTGAATTGTTTTTAAAGTATGTTCATTGTTGGGATACAAAATAGCTAAAAAAAATTCATGAATCCGATTTTAAATGTTGTGTTATTTTTTTTTAAGGAGCCATCACTAAAGTTTGCAAATTATTAAAAAAAAATGTAATCAATCTGTCGGCAGTGCAACCTTGTTCGCTGCTTTTGGATATTGAAATGTTTTTAATGCCTGTTTGAGTGGATTCATTCCTCAGATACACGTTTTAACTTCAACAAGTCGTTACAGACTTTTTTGTTACAGCGCTATGATCTAGTGTATACTACTAATTTTATACGCATGTCATGCTTACGTGTAAAGGGCTGCTTGCAGTAAATTTTAATATATTTACACTATTTGTTTTAAATCCGATCTAAGAAGTAAAGTGGACAACTCGATTGAGATGTATTTAAAGAATTTTATTTTTCATCAACCGATAGGAAATTTAACAATAAAAAGGTCTTTGCAACCATAAATATTTCAAAACTAGCCGCCCTAAAATAATACAAATCCGTAAAAGAATAATAGTAAATTTTAACCCAGAATTCCTTTTATCTTAATTCTTAATCTTTATGCGCTTACATGAACATGTCCTCGTAGCAAATTATTTAAAAGATCTCTTCTAGTAAAAACTAAGTTATCTTCGTCGCTCATTAAATCAGGTCTCATTTTATCTTTTAGTTCACAAAAAGGTACATTCTGAACCTTCGTTATAAAGTTACGGTGCCGCGGCGTTATTAAAGTAAAAACTAATATTTAAATTAATTATAAAAAAAATATATGTAGAATTAAAAATTGACCTAAAAACGAATATTAGAATGTTACTCTTTTGAAAGAATGTTTGTATTTCGACACTGCTGTCGAGACACGAATACGCTTTTTGCCTAAATTCAGGCTTATTGTGAATATATTTCCAATATACCTACTCGATATGAATTGAAAAGTTGGCTTAATTAACAAGAGCCAATTCGTATATATGTTAATTCGTAATTGGCGTAAAGGACATTGAGTGACTTAAAACTTTTTAGTGAAATGTCATTAGACTACAAAAAGTATTAATACGGAATGTAGCCGGAGACCGTTGAAAAGCACAACTATTTTTGATATTCTCTTGTGGAAATTTGCAGATTTCAGTGAGTTACACAGTTCACGTGTTGGCGTCTCGCGAAGATAAATTTAGACGTTCGTTTGATTCATAGTACTTTATTTACACATTTATAATTATATTACTATTATTATATTATTATTATTATTATTATATTGTAATGCGTAGTGGTATCTTGAGAGCCTTTAAAAATAACAAAAATATTAATATTTTGAGACACGAGTGCTGGCAACAAAAAAAAGACTCCCCGATTGTTATTTTAGATCATTCAGAAGTATTTATATCAGTATCGGTATTTTTGTCAGATAGGTAAGTAAGTGATTCGAATATAGCGCTACTTAGATTACGAACTGTCAACGGTAAATTTGTGTAAGAAGTGGATAATATTTGAAAAGACTAAGTAATTAAGTACGTGTATTCGACGTCGTCGAGAAAACTGGCGAAGTAAAAATTATTGATATGACTTTATAACATTAGTTAAGAACTTACGGTCACTCTTTAATTAAATAAGATCTTCCAACTATAAAGCAATATTAAAATATCATTTTATTGTAATTTTAGAAATTTATATCAATGTAGCGGTCTTTTAGATGTGGTTGGATCGTTCGTATTTAGATGTTTTGCTAAATTATTGTCGATAATAAAAGTATATTATCTACTTGTACGGCGTAGTACATTATTGATAACATGTTATTGAACGTTTACTTAAGTCGTACAATTAAAGCATTATTTATTCGAAAGCTAAAGTTGCTCAATTCGAATATAACACGTACCGACTTCAACGTACCTATTGTATTACATGTGCCTTGACGTGTCACACTGTTAACAAGATGTATCTCTTGAAGTTATACAAAGTTATTTGTATTTCAGCTGTGTTCATTACGTAAAGTGCTTTTTAAGGTTTTACACGATTTTTCATCCAACGCAAAAGGTTGTCTATGGTCAAGCGACTCTTATTGGAGTGCAGACCTGCCACTTGCAACGTAAAACAAAAGAACGAATAAACGGTTGATCAAATTATTCATGTTAATAGTATATTTAATAACGATAGAATAATATTAAAGGTTAATGTTTATCGTCGTGATCAAATGTATATAACTAATGCAAAGGAAGTTACAGAGTCAGGAACAAAAATATAAAGACATTGAAAAGACGAGACGTTGCCAGCCTCGGTGTCGGTTAGATTTAGTTTAATATCTTTATAAATTTAGAAGTTTACATGCGTTGATTAAAGTGTCGGACATATGAATGCTTTCCAGCATTCGGTAGATAGTAAAATTTAGAATGCTAGTTAGTATAATTGTCATTCTTTACAAGTTGAATTGAAAGCTAAATTAAATATTTTTCCTCGAGTCACGACCGATATCTGTCAGATTCAATATAAAAATTATAATCGAAATTCTTAAAAGTTTCACGTTTGAATTCTATGAAGCACCATATCGCCACGGTTTTTAGCTGTAGCGTGTTCGTTAGTTTAAATAATAAACAGCACTTTGAGAGTTTGAAAGGCATTTTTTTTATTGTGCAAGGGAACTATATTTTAATGGCCTAAACAGGTTATCGATTTATATTATTTTTCAACATATCGATCGCATAACTTATAATCGGTCGTTTAAAATTAAAATAAAACAGATTGGGGTCCCATATTAAGAGACTTTGTTCCTTTGCAAAAAAAAAAAGAAAACACATAGTACTTACCATTGAAAAATATCATAAATTGAATTTGCCGTCCATAATTGTTTTGCACATCATCCTAAGTAGATTATTAAAGATATTGTCTACGGTTTTTTTTTAGATTAATATTTTGAACTGCAAAAACTGCTCTTTGGGCATTATTAACGATTTTTTGAGTATAGTTTGTTCGAAGGTTTCTCTTTACATAAAAAGTGCTTTGAGGTTTTGTCTTGAAAAAAGAAAAAGTGAAAAAAAAAAACTATTTTTACACTTAAAGCGTATTTAAAGTGAAAAAAAAAGATATCGTTAGTTTCGTATATATAATGTTAGTGTCTACGAAGCATATTTTATTTAGTTGTTTAATGCATGTTTGTAGAGTTGTAATTCGCCCAGATTGCAGAGTCGTATGGCGTTTCACATATAACCGCCGTGTTCTAAATGATTTGCAGTTCAAGACTCATCTATCAAGACATTAGTTATGCAAAAAAATATAATGCCTAATCAATAACATTTTTGTTTTAATAGGGCCTTATAATGTGAAACTCATTTATATATCTAGAGGTAGTTTGTGAGCGAGACATACATACAAGAATACTATAGATTTTTATTTAATATTAGAATCAGTCAAAATATGGTTAGAGATTGAATGAAGTTAATATTAACTATTTGACTGCCGTGTAGATCACCGGTGTCCTACGCGGCGCGCTGAACTAATTATGTCGATTTCTGTTACTAAGGTGCCGGAATATCTATTAGACTGGGAAAGACGAATCCGAAGATACTGAGAATGAATCTCTTATTAAGAGACTTAAAAGATAAAAAGTACCTTAACAAACGAAAGAAGGCAAAGTTAGTCAATCCAGGCGCCTTAGTAACACATATCGACATAATTACTTCAATACGCCGCCGTATTT
Organism: Bombyx mandarina; assembly: GCF_030267445.1. Lineage (NCBI taxonomy): Eukaryota > Metazoa > Arthropoda > Insecta > Lepidoptera > Bombycidae > Bombyx > Bombyx mandarina. Next base: position 5,692,645 of record NC_143216.1, read on the forward strand.
TTTTCCTATCTATGCTGATAGCCTTGAGAGGCTATTTCAGCTTCTCCTTGACGTGTAGATGAGCTTACGAGGCTCAAACCGGGAGTATTGCTAACACTGGCCCTAGCAAGAGCAGTGCTTCGCAGAATCTACCACGTGTGCCGCGTAGGGTACCGGTGATCTACACCGCAGTCAAAGGGTTAGATAAATGTTAAAATTTTGAGTTTTCATTCATTGTCATTGTATGTCTCTTACATTTCTTCGTCCATAGAAACTGGGATATGCCCGTTTCGTTTGTAAACGTAAGGAACGTGGGCTGATGTTATTGAATTATGTGTTGTAATACTCAAGGCATAGCGTGTCATATACTACGTAGCATCACAGTCAGTTATAGGTAACGGCGATATTGTAGCAAGTCTGTTTAGTTCTAAAACGAAGATGCATAATTAATTTTATACATCTGGTATTAGTAGTTTAATTGTTACACTTTATAAGTGTATTGTCTCCGCCTATTAAAATGTGTAATCAATACCGTTACTGAGAGAAGTGTGTATTAAAAATCTACGGATAAATCGTTAAAAGTTTTATGGTCCATACTGTCACGTATTTGTTTGGTTATTAGACTGTTTCCAATAAAAAAAAAACTTCAATCTCCGAAGAAAAAAAAAAGCAAGCGATAGTTTTTTTTTTTTAATTTCATAATTCGTTTATTAAAACAAACACTTCTGTATTCGCTTTGTATCAGCTTCGTTTGATTTTGCCGTCGACCACGTTCACGGTCGCCTTGCTCGACGTAAGACCGAACGCCCCGCTTCGAACGAAACAATACAAATATGGATAGTAAAATCGATCGACTGTGGTATGTGTCGCAAAACAATCGAGATTCGTGTTTCTTTAACCTGTCTGTTAAATGTTACCAGCCTTCGATTTGTTTTGAGACATTCTGCTTAAATATAGAAGTGGCCGTACATTAAAATGTTTATTAAATATTATATATACATCTCGCTCCGTTGTCGCAAAGGGTTGTAATTATAAATATATAGTTAATATTAGTGAAATAATACTGTTTTGCACGATTTTTGGTTTGACCTTCTGTCTATTCGAGTTCTCGTACTTTAAGCAAGTGTGTACGTTTTTTAAATACTCTTTTAATTATTGTCACTTTCGATAATTCAGTTGACACATTGTGTTCTTCGATCAGCAATTTATTATTATCAGTTGTTTGGTATTTTATTTGGTATTCGATTTCGCTTTAATTTGTAATTGTCTACTTTGAACTCGAAATATTTTGACCTCTACAGTGTTTCATTTTACTATTACGATTACACATATTATAAGTCCTTTTGGCAACATATTTGAAGTAACATTATTTAATTATTCAATATACTTATTCAATATTTAAGAACCCCGTGTTTCATTTACATCATTTATGTTCTACCGTTAGGTTGAGCATGCGTTGCAAATAGTACAAGTGGTTTTTTGGGTTTTTGAAGGATTATTGCATAGAAATATAATGCTTATTATATTTATTTAATGGAAAATATATCAATATGAAAACTTGATACGTTTAAATATTAATTTGATCTTCGGTATCGAAATTCCTTTAGATTCTCATTTGCTTTGAAACGTCTTTAACTAAAAAAAATGACCCGACCATAGATAAGCAAAGTGCGAGAGCTACTTATCTTCTTTTTGCACGTCATATTTTATGTAATTAAAGCTATTTAGACGATATGTATACACCATCTCACGTTTATCATTATCATTTTCTGCGTTTCAAATAAATAATTTAGTTTTCGTGGGACACGTGACTACGGTCATTAGTTTTGTTCACGTGTGCAAATCTACAAATAAGGATGTCAACTGTTGAAATATTAAACGATATTTTGGTAAAAAATTATAGATCAAGACGATGCAGGAAATTTCAACCAAATAAATTGAAAACACGAACTTGTACTATTTACTTAGTAGGATTTGCGGATACCGCATTTCGCACTATTTTAGAATATCGAATCGCATCAAGCTTAGTACGTTCAAACTCTAAAGGAAACTGAGTAGCGGAAAATGGTCAATTAAACTGTTGACACACCCGTGATTTTTTTTGACGAGCTTGACATTGCACTTTGACTATGGAGTAAATAGGTATGCAATAAAAATTTATCTCATCTTCTATCTTCTTCTATATATATAAAAATGAATTACTGTTCGTTAGTCTCGCTACAACTCGAGAACGGCTGGATCGATTTGGCTAATTTTGGTCTTGAATTATTTGTGGAAGTCCAGAGAAGGTTTAAAAGGTAGATAAATATGTAAACGCTTGGAATTAAATAAAAATAATAAATTTAGTTTTTCCTTTGATGTGTCACCCGTCGAACGGATTCCTTTTGTTTGTTTTAAGTTTATTTTATACAAAAGTTTAGGTCTTTTATTTATCGATTGAGGCACTACGAAGTCTGCCGGGTCAACTAGTTTATTATAAAAAAAATACCGTGATTGGTCTGTTTAGTTACAATCGTTCTATACCCTCATCTATCGATCAATGTCATTGATAAATAAATCGAAAAAAAATTCATCACAGGACTACAAATGTTCAGATGATTTCAGTGCATCCAATTCACAGCATAGATAAAACATAATATTAAGATTTGCTACATTTTTTTCACCTATTCATGGTAAACCTTGGAAATTATATTGTTTGTCTATCGTACCCGATTTATTTTATAAGGCAAGGCCAAACTCACATTTTAGAAGATAGATAATTTACATAATAAAATATCTCGTCAATGGCCGTTACGATTAACCAATATTTGTGGATTATAATAATTTGAAACGGTGCGATAAAGCTTAAGTAATCAGAGCGAGCATACACGCGATGCGTGATATACACGTGAATTAAAAAAAAGTGTCATGCCTCTATAAATAATCTAACAGGAAAACCTTTTCTCAATATTTACAGAACTTTTAATATTGACATATCCCGAATTGTTCTTATACACCTTCTATAACTAATATATTGATTTGGGCTTTGCTAGGTAGAATACAATTAAATTATTTTCATTACGTCAATATTTGATGACGAGTCTTATCCAAATAGTATAGCGTGTATTCTACGAGAATATCTTATGCAAGAAGTTGTTGTTTATGTAAACAATTAGATGTATTTTTAGAATAGTACTGTATTATAAAATGTAGTGATAGATGTTTGTGATTATTTTCTTAATTACGAAAGAGGTTTATCACAATTGTTATCATAAACGTCATTATTGGAATCATCATCATTGAATGGATAATTGTCGTCATATTATTAGGGTTGTGTTTGAATACTAAATTCACCTAATATTAGACATTTAAAATGATTTGTTTTGCCTAACCCAATATTACATAGAATGTAAGGTAACATTCCAGAAGCCAAAGTGAGCAGTACCACGTATCACTATTTTAGCCCTAACTTCTGAAACCTGTCAAAACTAATCTGCGGCTATCTAATGTACATTGACTTTTTCCTATCTATGCTGATAGCATTGAGAGGCTATATTATTATCAGCTTCTCCTTGACGTGTAGGTGAGTTCATGGGGCTCAAACCGGGTGTGTTGCTAACACCGGCCCTAGCAAGAGCAGTGCTTCGCAGAATCTACCACCGGATCGGAAACGCGACCCACTGAAAAGATCCGGCGAGAAACTCAGTGGGCTCTGTCTCTGGTTTAATTCACTCATTGACGATGCTACGATAGTAGCCTTCTTTATAATATCAAAAATACGTACAAAAAACATTATTTTTAAATAATACTAGAGACATCCGATTGCGCTCTGCATAGTCTTCCATTATTTTTCGGTAGTACTATGATAGAAACTTTCCCTGGAGTGCCAACCATAATATCATGTTTCATTACAACTGGACCAATGGATTAGGGATGCGTAGATGACAAACATACATTAATTTTTATTTTATACAATTAATAGACGACCGGTGAAGGCAATCGCTCTCTTTGCTATATTGTATCGAAAAAGTATCTATTAAATTTTCTCTTTTCTTTTGTTATTGACGTTATCTTTGTCAAACCGTGGAAACTGTTTGAACGAGCACGTGAGAAGATGGCATCTGATTTGTTATCGCCTATTTGAATATAGACGATAAACGATTGAATCTTAATAACGCTCCGCTATGACAATTCTAATGTAAAATTATTTCAAAAAAACCTAATCCAGAGAATTACGTACGAACGTAATGGATATTAAATCAGCCAAATCGGAATATACAAGTGCCGCTCGTCGCGATTTTTGACTGTACCCAAAATAGAATTACTAATATTCGTTTCCGGAAACGAAAAAAATGTTTAAAAAAAATATCATAATTTTTTTATAGCATGTGAAATCTGAGAAAATTAAAAAGGCAACGCTATTAAAGTTGCTTATTTTCTTACAAATGTATCAATCTTTAAATATCTATCTAATCTAGTCAAAGATAATATTTTCATTAATTTTTACTTTGACACCTCGAACCAATTTATTCTTTTGTAATCTAAATTTCGATAGGGAATGGATCTCGCGAGAAGGACCTCGAATGTTTCATACGTGTTTCCTATACGAAATTGGGATGTTATCCGCTCATCGTTCCCGTCGAACCCGTCGCTTGCGACGAAGGGCTCGGTGAGTAAATTAACCCACAGACACAGCTTACTGAGTTTTTCGCCGGATCTTCTTAGTAGGTCGCGTAGGTGACGGTAACCATTCACCATCAGATGTGCCGTATGCTCGTCTGCCTACAAGGGCAATAAAAAAAATATATATAAATATTATTCCTCCGTAGACGTCCCTGCAGCTGGTATAGAGGCAAAAGGTTTATGTATCATGTTGACTGTGAATTCTAATAGCTTACTTGATGTAAGCCCTATTCAATTACTTGATGTAAGCCCTATTCGTATATTTTGAAACTAGCGAGCCACCGGCCATCGCAGGGGTGAATCAAGATGTTTTGCATTTTTATAAAGTACATTACCTACAGTAATTTTCATATACATATTAATAATATTTTCCCCAAACTCAAATCAATCTCTAAAAAATTTATATAGATATGTCATTATTTAACTTGACTAACTGATTCATCAACGCAGAGCCAAACCGTTGGGACTATATCTTGTAATTTTTTGAGTAGACGGCTCTTAATTTCTTATATAGAAGAAGCCTTAATGTTTAATCATTATTCTTAAATAAGATATTGGCCTTAACATTTAATTTCATGCTTTTTCCTTCAAAAGTTAAAAAAAGTGGCGACTAATGGTGATTTTTCATACAAACTTTCAACCCCTAATCCATCTCTTGACAGTCAAAATTAGAAAGAAAAAAACGCCAGAATACCTTTATTTCCAAACAAATGATGATTCCAGACATATTAGGATGTAGGTACTACTCTATCAAGAAAGTACCTACCTACCGGGAAAAGATCGATAGTTCAGAAAATGTTAGTTAATCAAAATCATCAAAATTATAACCTTCAAAGTAGGCTCCTTTGGAAATGATACACTTACCTACACCAACGAATAACCCAATCATGAAAACATTTTTAACGCCTTTTTCCAAATTGAGTTCAGTTTTCGCCGCGAATTCCTCTACATGTCTTTTATTGAATGAAAAAGGGTGTCACAAAGTGGTAATTTGAGCTTAGGAAAAATAAAGAAGTCAGCTGGAGCAATATCTCTGGTGAATAAGGTGGTTGCTCCGTGGTATTTGTTGAGTTTTTGGTAAAAATACGTTCACAATGATCGCACTGTGTGAATGTGCGTTATTGTAATGCAAATCTAAGATTTATATTTCGACAAAACTGGGATGTTTCGTCGAATTTTGTCTCTTAAACACTGCATAACGCTTAAATAATATTTTTTTATTTACCATAAGTGCATAATACCGCGATAGTCAAAGAACAGTGAACATGACTTTGAAATTTAGTGTTTTTTTCGGTTTTGGTTCAGTTGCAAGGTGCCACTCCGAAGCTTGTTTATTAGTTTGCAAACTCGTAAACCCACATAAGTAATAATGCGTTTCATGAATTTTGGGTGGGAATTTACTTGTTTTAGCATGTCCTCAGCGACTTTCATGCGGTTGAGCGTGGAGAAAATTCAGGTCTTTTGGGACTAGCCGAGCGGAAACGTTATCATACCCAAATTATTATTGAAAATGATACGGATCCACCCGTGAGACACAGAAAGTTCGGCGGCTATCTCTCTTAAACTTGAAGGAGGATGCTCAGTCACTATTTCCTTTTGACACGTGATTTTAGACACGAGTGATTCTGAAAACGAAATCCATTAGCGATGCAAAATATAAGACAAATTATTTGTTCGGTGTTTTTGTCTATTATGAAATATAACTAAAAAGTACTGTACTTAAACTCCGCGTTGCAATGAAAAACAGGTGTGCTAAACTAACAACAACAAAAAAAAGAGTTTGGAGCCATAAATAAATCATTCATTTCCGATATATTATTTACTGAATATATACTAAAATTCTTTCATCTCACTTGAATATTACGAACTTCTATCTTTTTTTTTTATTTATTTTTTATTGCCCTTGTAGGCAGACGAGCATACGGCCCATCTGATGGTGAGTGGTTACCGTCGCCCATGGACTTCAGCAATGCCAGGGGCAGAGCCAAGCCGCTGCCTACCGCTTAATAATCTCCATAAGCCTCGTTTGAAGAAGGACATGTCATAGCGCTCGGGAAACACCGTGGAAGGGAGCTCATTCCATAGCCGGATGGTACGTGGCAAAAAAGACCTCTGGAAACGCACTGTGGATGACCACAGTGGCTCCAAGTAGTATGGATGAACTCTACTCCGGTGGCGGGCGGTGCGATGGTAAAAACGAGATGCCGGTATCATCTCGAACAATTCCTCAGAGCACTCCCCATGGAACATACGATACCAAATACAGAGGGAACCGAAGTCCCTCCGCAGACCCAGAGGTTCCAAACGATCCGTGAGAATGGGATTATCGACAATCCGAACGGCCCTCCTCTGTATGGAGTCAAATGGAAGAAGCTGGTATTTGGGAGCCCCGGCCCAGAGATGGGAGCAGTACTCCACGCGAGGCCGGACTTGTGCTTTATAAAGCAAAAGCCTTTGTCCAGGCGTGAAGTACCGCTTCGCTCTGTTGAGGACTCCCAGCATTTTGGACGCCAACTTGGCTTTGCCTTCCAAATGACTCCGAAACTGGACATCGCTCGAAATGTCGACCCCAAGTATCCCAATACTCTCGGAAGGTTGCAGGGATACTCCTTGGAATTGCGGCGCCATGACAAAGGGGTCCTTCTTCGCAGTGAACGCGCAAACGTGTGTCTTTAACGGGTTGAATTAAACCAAGTTCAATTCACCCCATTTGGAGACTCGTCCCAGAGAGTTCTCCACTTCAGACACAAGATTTGATCGTCTCTCTTGCACCACGCTCCGAGAGAGACTCTGATGGCCGATATATCGCGCATCCCCTGTGCTGTCATCCGCATAACAATGCATGCCATCAATAGACAGCATGTCATTGATATACAGGATGAAAAGCGTGGGGGAGAGCACCGAACCTTGTGGAACGCCAGCGTTAATGGTCATGGTATCAGAACAGTCACCGTCTACAACGACCGTGATGCTCCGCCCATCCAAAAAGCTAGCGATCCACTTGCAGAGACCCTCGGGGATTCCGTAAGATGGTAACTTCGACAGAAGTGCCCTATGCCAGACCCTGTCGAAGGCCTTCGCGATCAAGGCTCACAGCAAGAGCCTCGCCCTTGCTCTCCAAGGCTTCAGCCCACCTGTGAGTAAGGTATACAAGAAGATCGCCAGCTGAGCGACCGTGACGGAAACCGTACTGTCGGTCACTATCTAACGGTCCATCGTGAAATTAAAAGCTGTCTACTGTCAACATGACAAGATTGCTGAACAATTTGGACTCTGCATTAATGAATTAGTCAAGTCAGGAGAAGTATTCACGCAGTTATTATTTAGAAATTAATCTTATTTATACAGCGGACCATGCGGTCCTCTTTTACAGGAAGTAGTAGGGTCAAGAACAGATACAATATCTGTAAAGTTCGAGAACAGATATAATAACATACTCTTATGTTTTCAGGGGTTTCTGGAAGTTTTATTATTATTTCAATCCCGTGACTCAGATTAATGGTGTGATTTCACATTGTGGGGTATGGGCGACGAGGTTTGAAACAAGACGGGACTCTAGCTTGAATACTCATTTAGGTACTGTAACATAAAGTTTTTTTATTCCGTTGCAACATGGAAAAGCAACATGCTCTAAGTTTCTATTTAGAAATGGAAAACTCCATCAGATCCTTTCTAAATAACATGTATTTGTTTAAGCTTTATATAATTATAACTAGTTGTTTAACTTAAGATATACATTTATCATTTCCAACGTAACTATAGGGTAAACAAACATGGTCTATTTTTAATGTACAATGAGGAACTTAATTAATATCAAGTTGTATTCGTTCATAATCAGGGACCAGAATGCAAAATTGAGGTCAGTTATAATCATTAAACGTATTGTACATTTTCCAAATAAATATTTTAAAAACTTTAGAACGACTACAAGGTTAATATTAAGGAAATTATTAAAAATGAGAGAACATAATATGTTAAATGTAACACTATTAATTAATAGGGATTTGATTTGTTTATATATTGTTCGTATTCTATACTTCAATGTGTAATTTATTCTATTGAGTTGTAAGGTAGGTAGTTAGGTAAACTACAGTTTTTTTTGTTATTTCAGAAAGTATTTTGGTGTTGTAATAGGTAATAAGCGTGATGGTGAGGCAAATGGCGTATGAAATGACTCATCAAATGCGTGCTTTTTAATAAGCAAAAAATAACAGGAATATGTAAATAACAGAAGAAGCTTAAATCTTAAAGCTTAGATAAAAAATATGTATATTATTTATGTATATGTATAATATGTCATAATCTATTTTTTTTTATTAAAAACAACTTGAAACATTCGCCTTAACGAACCATGCGGCGGCACTATGGCACGCTGTCGTTGCTCGCGTGTTCTGTGACTTTTGTCAGCATGTAACGATAATGATAAGTACTCTTTATTGGCACTGATTAAACGTATAATTTTCCAAACTACATTGGTATATCTTCTGATATTGAATTGCGCGTACGCGTGGGCCAAACAATATTTGATAAGCTGTCTTGTAGTCATTGGTCGGATTGAGGGCGTACGCGTCTCCGCCGACGTACCGAGATCTATAAAACCGTGTTATGCCAAATATTTTGTAGCACTTTTTGCTCGAGCGCGGCTCTGTCGCCTGGCGCTTGTTTAACGTAATACAATAATTATTACAAACTTATCCCGTTTATCAAGTAAGGTGAGTATTAAATTTATTTAATAATTACAATGATTCTATATCAATAGAAAATAGCACGTCGCAAAAATTATTTATAGATACATAGTAAAAATTAATACTTTTTAGAATAAATATCTATAAAAAGCAAAACACAGCTTTTTTTATTTACGGAATGAAACTCAATAATTTTATCATCAGTACTAACGAATCTCTTGTTTTTCAGAGTATACAATCGTTTACAATGGCTTATTTACAATCAATGCCCAAATCTGAAACCATTCAACTTCGCGAGAAACATGTTGGGTAAGCATTCTACATATTAATGTATTTCTTTCAATTATGCAGTAAACATTTAAATACTTTACTTAATGGCAATATAAAAAAGTCAATTTGGATATATTTGCTTTTTAAGACACAATGTTTTGTTTTATGTAAACAAATGGATTGTCGAACATTGTTAAAATTACATCTAGTCCTTATATACATTTATCCTTATATATGGTGGTTCTTATATATGGCGCTATCAGTACACTGTGTATGCATAAGACACAATACTCCATTTTTGATTTGACCGACAGCTTAGCCTGCGTGACCTCATCTATTTTACGAAAGGGCTTGTTTTTTTTTATTTCTCTTAAAGGGTGGAGGATTTTACGATCCACCTGCTATAGTAGTTACAGGAATCCATAAACATCGCAGCACGGTCTTCACACACTTTGACACATGAGGTCGAATTCCCATTTGTATTATGTATAGGCTGTGTGTCTTGAAACGGGAGAGAGTGGTACATATAACATATTCACGCGAGCTCACAATAAGAGAAAGAGAGAGAGAGAGAGAGAGAGAGTATTATTTATTGTACACCAAAAACAAATAAACAGTGCGATACATTAAATACAAAAAAGTACAATTATCTTAGTCTTATCGTTAAGAGCGATAAGCTTTAGTATTCACAAAAAAAAGTGCCTGTCGTATGTTTTGTTACTCGGCATTCAAATTAGTCTAAACGAATAAACAGCTCCTTAACCATTCGACGCTGAGGTGCGAATCGTGAGGGTTTGATTAAATTATAACAGTTTTTAGCCAGAGAGTTAGAAAATGAGAATAAGGTTTCACTCTTAAGTACAAATGAAAGGGAAGTGGTTATAAGGTTATCAAGGACACCGGGAAAACATAAATCGAAAGATCCCGTGGCTGTGCTGTACTGCCTCAATGGAGACATTGCGTTCTTGTTTGAAGCGAATTTAGTATTTTAACATGATTAGAAAAATAATAATACGATTGCCTTTGTCGATAAGTACGCAATGTAATAAATAATACAACCAGATTTCCTAATCACATACCTATCTATGTTAAATAATTATTAGATTAACAATAAATAAGGAAGGTAATCTGAATACTACTTTAATTGAATATATCTAATATTTAGAGCGGCGTGCCAACTGTTTTTCCGTTCTTCCCCCCTGAAAATAGTGCGAGGAATAGCACAATTCATGTATGACGAAACCGGCGAAAGGTATCTCGACTGCATCAACAACGTTGCCCATGGTATGTACCATACGAATTATCTTAGAATATTACTGTGGATTTTTTATGTGTGGTAGGACCTCTTGTGAGTCCGCACGGGTAGGTACCATCACTGCTGCCGTGAAGCAGTAATGCGTTTCGGTTTGAAGGGTGGGGCAGCCGTTGTAACTATACTGAGCTATAACTGTACCTTAGAACTTATATCTCAAGGTGGGAGGCGGCATTTTCATTGTAGATGTCTATGGGCTCTAGTAAACACTTAACACCAGGTGGCCTGTGAGCTCGTCCATCCATCTCTGTAATAAATATAAAAAAAAATTAATTCAACAACTCGATCGCCATTCGTCAAACAAGAGCATAATATTAAAACTGACACGTTATGAAAATTGTGTGGTTGAAACAAACACGATAAACACTAATTGCTAGGCAAAGTGTATTTTTATCTCTAAACACCATCCAAATTAAAAGTCAATTTGATTTTTATACAAAAATACTTTTAATGTCATTGTAATAAGCAAAGTGCTCAAACTCACGCATCTGTTTCCACTTTACAGTCGGCCATTGTCATCCACATGTTGTCGAGGCTGGTAGAAATCAAATGTCTCTAATATCGACAAACAACCGCTATCTTCACGACGAGCTAGTTATTCTAGCACAAAGGCTCGTGAATACATTACCAGAATCATTGTCCGTTTGCTTCTTCGTAAACTCTGGGTCAGAGGCTAATGATCTCGCTTTGAGAATGGCAAGAATCCATACTAAGAAGAAGGATGTAATTACCTTGGACCAGTGAGTTTCTAACAATTAAATTGTAATTAAACACTGATTATTTCAACAATTGCCTATCAGGTTGGGGGTTTGTTAGGGACTTTTTGAGAGTGAAAGAAGTGTGTATGGTATTGGCGTTAAAATGTAACATATCCAAAGCAAATACCTAAATAACATTACACAAATTACTATCAAATATGTACATTTTTGTGGAGTCGATGTTTATCCACAAACAGTATTAATAAATACGCATCAATAATCATTATGATATAATTAACATGAAAACGTGTTTCTTAAATTAATTCAAACATTAGTCTGATAAATAATTAGCTAAATCATTTTGTATTAATTAGGTAGGTATTTTAATTGAATACTCTGTTATGGAAGAATTAATCTGAGCCAATAACGTATGTAGGTGTGTGTGATTGACGAGTGTGCGTGTAAGTTAGCCTCCGTGTTTTGGGGTGCTTCTAGCGGATCTTTGTTCCAGCGCGTATCATGGCCATCTAACGACTATGATCGATATTTCACCATACAAATTTAACCTACCCGGAGGTCCTGAGAAACCAGACTGGGTTCATGTGGTGAGTTACCTAATTATTGTCTGGCCTGGATCATTCTCTGAGTGATTTTCATTTAGTTGCGTTTTTAATCATAATAAATACTTAAAGGTTATGTCGAAATGCACATGAAATATGAGTCAAGTATTACTAATTATTCGTTATTTTTAAGTGATAATTCACGTGATTTTGTCTAGCAACTATTATCTCTTTGTAGTAGGTTATCAGTTTTTGCTTAAACTCAAATAATACAATCATACATTATAAAAAAGCGTTACGTAAGTATTGTGATAACTGTTACTGTCTATTAACTTATGTTAGACACGTTTTTTTCTCGTGATAATAACATCGAAACTATTTATAGATCTACAATTGTTTGTGTTTTTAAATATACCTAATCACCAACATAACTATCCTGTTTGATATATTTTTTAAACTAGACATTCATTCTGTCGAATATACACGTGCTTTAAAATCATCCAGTCATATTATATTGTTTGTTTAAAATATTTTCAAGATAAATTCGTTTACACAGGCACCAGTACCGGACGTGTACAGGGGGAAATATACTCATCCGGCAGACTCAGAATCGGTAGAGGAAGTAGGTCGGATGTACGCCGACGAAGTAGGCAATATCTGCAATGAGATTAAGAATAAGAATGGAGGCGTTTGTGCTTTCATAGCGGAGAGTCTACAGAGCTGTGGGGGACAGATTATACCTCCGGACGGATATTTCAAACGTGTATACGAGTAAGTACAGTTCAATAATCTATAAATAAGCCATTGTGTGAATGGGCGCTTTAAGGCTGTACACAATGATTTAGAGTCAGCTAAAGATATTTCTTTTCTTTATTAAATTTACCTTTTAAACCGAATTATTTGCCCCGAAATCCAACAATATCGTATTGAAACCCAATAATTGATGAAAAGTCTGTATGGTGTTATTATAATAAATAAATTATTGTCCACTTAGTTTAAAGTTTAAATCGTGCATTTTGAGGGGAAAAGTAGTTTCACTGATGTCAGACACTTGAAAGCGGCGTGACTATCAAAAAAAATAATTGTAAATGTGTCTTTTTTCCATTACGAGTCGGCATTCCTTATTTTCATTTCTAATTCCGAACGATTTTGTGCTGCATCTAAATATAGATTAGCTTTTTCATATATGCGTGCCGTCTCGTCGTAGACGCAATATATTGCCAATTGTACTCATAAAGATAAATTCGAAATCTAGAATATATATATCATACTGATAATTGTTAGTAGGTCAACTTAATGTTGTTTTGTGCGAAAATAGCAAGAAACGTTGTAACTATGTAAAAAAATTATGTTTCAAAATAATAACCGTTTAATTCAATTGAAACAATCGGCATACGGACCCGAAACAACAACAAAAACAAACATAAAAACAATCAAACTGTAGTTTTAATGAACCGTAAATTTATGAAGATTTTGAAGTCATCGTGAAAAATTAAGACGTCCGGTGCATTCGTGTCTAGCGATGCACCGGTGTTCGAATCCTGCCGGCGGGTACCAATTTTTCTAATGAAATACGTACTTAACAAATGTTTACGATTGACTTCCACGGTGAAGGAATAACATCGTGTAATAAAAATGAAACCCGCAAAATTATAATTTGCGTCACTACTGGTAGTAGGACCTCTTGTGAGTCCGTGCGGGTGGGTACCACCACCCTGCCTATTTCTGCCGAGAAGCAGTAATGCGTTTCGGTTTGAAGGGCGGGGCAGCCGTTGTAACTATACTGAGACCTTAGAACTTATATCTCAAGGTGGATAGCGGCATTTAAGTTGTAGATGTTTATGGGCTCCAGTAGCCATTTAACACCAAGTAGGATGTAAGCTCGTCCACCTATCTATGTAATAAATAAATAATAAAAAAAACTAGTCTTTTTGTTATTTAATGTTTTTCAATGTTTGCTTAACAATATTGGACAACAAGAAATATTCGATTTCCTATAGTGCTATTTCTCGGTATCGGTTATATATATGTACCTACTTGAAATACGAACAATGCTTGTTTTTTTTATTCTAGATATGTGCATGAAGCCGGTGGTGTGTGTATCGCCGATGAGGTTCAAGTAGGGTTCGGTCGTGTCGGCACACACATGTGGGCCTTTGAAACTCAAGACGTTGTTCCCGACATAGTCACTATGGGCAAACCTATGGGTAATGGACATCCTGTGGCCGCTGTAATTACCACCCCAGAGATCGCCAAGAGTTTCTCTGATACAGGCGTTGAATATTTTAATACGGTAAGTTTTCATTAAAAATCTCAATGAATACATTCTTAATTATTTTGTTGTGTATTACAGGAAATGTAACAGAAAGCAAAATGTGTTAGCAAACTGCCAAAAAAATTTAGTGGAGATGTAGAACACTTCACGAAGGCTAACCCATAGACACAGCATGCTGAATTTCTCGCCGGATTTTCTCAGTGGGTCGCGATTCCGATCTGGTGGTAGATACTGCTAAGCACTGCTCTTGCTAGGGCCGGTGTTAGCAAATTAATTTAGGTTGAGCTCGTGAGCTTATCTACACATCCGCGCGAAGCTGGAATAGCCTTCATAATATGCACGTACCTACATTTATGGAGTGCCGACTAATGAAAAACATCGGATTCTAATATAAGATTGTTCAAGCTAAACCTCATATTTTCCAAAAGGGTTTATACCATTATATTATTTTATTAAAAATTACCATGATCATATTTTTTTTAAAACTATGTACATGTACTTTTTTTTTGAGATTGTTTTACGGCCCTGGATGCAAGTCCTTATGAGCCCGTAGTAAGGTCACAATTTCACTTCATTATGTATAACTTTAAGGTTCACCTATGGTATTTGATATATATTTAAGAAGAGGCTTGTAGAAGAGCGAGTTTGCTAAAATATCTGAAACAGTCGAAGGCATTTCAGTGGTTTCTTCTTCAATTTCAGCAATAATTAAAAGTCTGTGGAAAAATTGTACATGTACCGAACTATGGTGTTGGATAAACATAAAACTGTGATTCTAATAACAATGCTACCGACAAAAAGGACTGCTTAAATTAACCATTAATTAAATGCAACTGAGATTTATGTATTAATATAGTTGGCTGAAATCTGTTTTTTTTTGTCTAAGGCGCCCGGTTATCACTCAATGTCAAGTCGGCTTTTAACTGATATTCAACGATAACCTAAAGTGGCCCAAAGGATAAGACGCCCGGTCTAGTCGTATCGAGCGAGACAACAATACCGCTGTTCAAATCCCGCAGGCCGATAACTATTTCACTAATAATAATAATAATAATAATAATAATAATAAACATTTATTCCAAACATAAATTAGGTACAAAAAATAAATAAAAAAGATAACAAAAATAACGAGGCTTGGAAACGGTTACCGGCTCAGCAATGCCTAACAGTAACGAAACAATCGGTACTGCGGTCACTAAGGAAATACGTACTTAGCACTAATTTACAAATGACTTCCACGTTGAAGGAATAATATCGTGTGTTCATTCTCGATCCTGCGGCGAATGGTAAACAGTCGACGTCGCCCAAAACACGTCCTTTCGGATCCTCCCGATCCACTAACGGTGCTTTTTTAGGTACCTCAAGCACCGTTCAACGTTTTCGTCGAACCCGTCCCCTTAGGATGAAGGGCTCGGCAAGTAAATTAACCCACAGACACAGCCCACTGAGTTTCTCGCCGGATCTTCTCAGTGATTCCGATCCGGCGGTAGATTCTGCGAAGCGCTGCTCTTGCTAGGGTTAGTGTTAGCAACGTCGTCAGGTTTGAGCCCCGTGAGCTCACCTACTAATTCGGCGAATATAGAATAACCCCTCGAGGTTACTAGAATATGAAAAAAAATCGTGTAATAAAACCCAAACCGCAAAAATGTTTAAACTATACATTTGAAACATAGACTTCGAATCACAAGGTCGCGAAATTCACGTATTGTCTGTGTCTGTGGTAATTTAATAACGAGTGAACCGTGAGTTCGTTCACCTGTGTACCTACGCGATAAAAAAAGTACTCGCTTGCAAATATTCACATACAAAAATAATATAAACGTCACGTTTATCTTAGTTAAATCAATCAATTCTCAAAACAATCTTTAGTCAGATAAGCGTGTCATACGACTTACGAACGATCGGTGTCACCCCTACAAACAATGGATATGTGGAAACGTATTATCTTTAAAATTTTCAACGTGTTGTTTATTTTTAAAGCGCAATGACGTAAGCAATTCGGCTTGCACATTTTATTATCATTAGATCTCTAACAACTATAAGAGTACGCAAACTTAAATAGATCGAGCACGATCGCGGAAAATTACGTTTTGCTAATTATAATACACACTTCTTGAAGTGTCTTGATCTTGATGTCATACCCTTTGTTTTCATCAACATCATGTGTGTTGATACTAATATTGTTTACAATTTTGTAATGCTGTTTGCTAGTTTATTAATATCTTGTTGATTAGAATTAAAACAGCGATACGTGCGGCAGATTAAGTCAAGCACATGAAAACATTCTAAATATAATATACTTAAACATGCATATGAGTCGTCTATTATCAAAGGCGGCAATCTGACTTTTGGACAATGATTGGTAAATCAGAAAAACGAATTATTGACTTTGTATTCCATTGGCAGTCACAAAACTCTTCGGAACGACATCTTAGATAAATAACAGGTTAACTATTAACCTTTATTTAATGCAGGTTTTGAACCGTATTCTTTGAAGGAGACGATTATATTCAAATAAATCTGTATTGACATATCAATAAAAAAAATTTGTCCAAATGTACAGATTGCCGCCTTTGATAATAGACGACTCATATGTACATTATAATTATTGTTCTCAATGTTCTAAATGTAGGCTATGAATAAGACAGCTTTGTATGAGCAGCTGGATTGAAAATGTGCACCAAATTATTGGGCTTTGCGTTCTAGTTTTTTAACGTTTTGGCGTTGGTGGTCAATCGAGCTTAGGATCTGTTCGGTATTTTAAGAACTTATAACATATCACGCACTTTGAGGTTATGTATTTAAGAGCCATGTAAGAAAATAAATTAGGAAGTCTGAATTAAATTTGAATAACAACTGTCTTACGCTTCAGACCACGACACGTTACTTTTGCGTATTCATCGTGATAGACGTTGTAAACAAAGGTTGGATTTACAATTATTAAAAAAAAAACAATACCCGCCCGAGATAGTGGTATAATCATATGACACATGCATCATATTTCATACGAATTTAATAGCACCGCAGGCGAGTTGAGGTTGGTTCTGTACTTAAAAGAATCTTTTGATCCTTTAAAAATCTAGAGGAAAATCCAATAATTCCACTCATTCATTACTTACCGCCGAGTACGTCCCGAAATTCATTAATGTTTTATTAATTTCAGTACGGCGGCAATCCTGTGTCTTGTGCCATCGCCAATGCAGTACTTGATGTCATCGAAGAAGAAAACCTTTTGGAGAGAGCGTCACGTGTCGGTAACCATTTACTCAGTCGGTGTGAAGATCTGAAGCATAAACATAGATTAGTCGGCGATGTCCGCGGTCGAGGTCTGTTTGTAGGCGTCGAACTTGTCACCGACAGGGAAACCAGAACTCCCGCTACAGCAGAAGCAAAACATGTTGTCAATAGGTAATTTTAGACTGTAGATATAGACATGTTGTCAATAGATAATTGTACGTGCATGCAGCAGAGATGCGAATGTTGCGATGGATGTGTGGAGTAACGAGAATGGATAGAATACGGAATGAATATGTTATAGGAAGTTTGAAAGTTGCACCTGTGACAAAGAAGCTGAGAAGTGCGCGTTTGGGATGGTCTGGACATATGATTAGACGAAATGAAAATGACGTTGGTAAGAGAATGTTAACTATGAATGTGAAAGGATATAGAGGAAGAGGTAGACCAAAGAAGAAATGGATGGATTGCGTGAAAGACGATATGTGTAAGGGGGGAGTGAGCGAAGAAATGGTATATGATAGAAGAGTATGGTAGGAAAAAAAAAAGTTACGCCGACCCCAGGTGACTGGGAGAAGGGCGGATAATGGTGAATGATGATGATGCATAGGTAATTGTAGACTCAGCAACTATATATATATTTTATGTACCTAATGTAAAAATCGGCTCAGTAACATAGCGTTCCGGTTTGAAGAATAAGACCAGGCTTCATTTCAATATAATTATGGCTTCCACCTCATGAATTTATTCGCGACATTCACGCGTCTAGCCCGGTGACGCTGATATGGTCGCTCTAGACCATCAGCTTAGGTAAGGAAAAGAAAAAAAACGATATTCACGATACCGTATCCATCCTTCAGGGTGTATGAAACACTTTCACGATGAATTGACTGCTCTCTTATTTATTATCTACTAGTTATTATTACTTTTAGTTACTAAAATTTACTTAATAAATGTAATATTTGGTTTAATTACAGAATGAGAGAAGAAAAGATCTTGATTAGTCGTGACGGGCCAGACAGTAACGTATTAAAGTTTAAGCCCCCTATGGTGTTTACGACACAAGACGCCGACAGACTAGTGGAAACTCTAGACAGAGTTTTAGGGGAGTTGGATGACACAAGAATATCGAATATTAAATTAGAAGTGAGTTTGAAATTTTTATTCATTGTTAATCATTAGGTTTATACTCATTAGTTTTTTCTTTAATCAAATGAAGCCTCTTTAGGGGCAATAAAAGTTAAATATCAAGGTTGAATATGAAGGTGTGTGGCGCATTTACGTTGTAGATGTCTATGGGCTCCGGTAACCACTTAACACCAGGTGGGCTGTGAGCTCGTCCACACAACTAAGCAATAAAAAAAAATCCAGTGGCTTAAGAAAACGAACGAAATATTTCTATCGCGACAAGGATGGGAAGCAGGTCTTTTGTCCATGTCAACGAAGAAGTTTCGGTTTTGTTGAGGACCACATAAAATACAATAATCAGACTTTGTACTGGCCTGGAGTAACCACCCTAAATCGTACCACTGTACTATTTAGGGTGGGTGTCGTAAATACAAAACTAATACATTCATTGGTGAAAGGGCAGAAGTCCTTTAGTATTGTACTTGCATAGCAATAATGCAATTGATACTTCAACCTCATGTATCAAAGTGGGTGTGATGTCGGTGTGCTCCGGTAACCAATTTTTACACAAGCTGAGCCTATGAGCTTGCTACCGCTTCAATGCAATACAAAATTAAATTTTTTATTTACTACAATTTTATTTTTTTATTAGAGTATAGTTATCTACACCTTGAAAGGATTACTGCGACCTTTTAGTAAATTGTTTTCAGAAAAAAACTTATTTATTTCAGGTACTAGTCACACCGATCAACACTGAAGTTCCGAAAAAGGAGAACGTCATTAAAAGTTCTGTACAAAAGGCAATCAAGACTTGATAAATGTTTTATTACTGTAATAGTATTAATAAACCTGAAGACTGTAAATACTGATAGAATAATGGATTAATTGTTACATGTTGTTGTAATTTATAGATTTAAGGAATACAATTAAATATTTTTCTTGATTAGAAATCATTTATTTAAATTTAAACTTTTTAACACACAAAAAAACTTAAGGCCAATTACAGCAAATACATTTCAATCTTGAACAGGAAACCAAAGGAATCATTTGTGTAAGAAAATTGTAAATAGTACTTTAAAGAATAATAATATAAATTACGTAAGAATACTTTATAACTGTTGACCATATACTATAACCAATGATATTAGCACTGTTATTTGATACACCCTATGTACAATTTAAGAATATTTTTCTTTAAATATAAAAATCATTCCTATTTACCTGATCAACTTTATGGTGTTGTGGAATGCGTTTTTCTAGAAGAGTATATTTTCATTAAGACATGGGTGATTGAATAAGCATATAATTATTAGATATTAAGATCAAAATCATCCAAGCTCTCTTCAGTTTTGTAAGTATTGATGAAGTTTTCTAGTGTTAATAGCTCGTGTATTTTTTTAACAGTAGATTTTGCTTTTAGCTGCCTTTTCTGGTCTTTAATTTTGTGTTTGTCTATGTCTGGGTAGTTAGGACATAGCTTGTAGTTTGCAGTGTGATCACTTCCACAATTTGCACATTTTGGTGGCTCTGTAGTTTTGTTCCTATTGCATTTTTTGTAAGAATGATTGCCGGCACATTTCACACACTTGATAATGCCATGACAGTACCGCTGTGAATGTCCCCATTTCTGGCAGCGATAACACTGCTGAATTTTACTAATGGGTGGTTCTAATGTGACATCAATATTTATTATCTTTTTAACTTTCAATATTTTTTTTCCTTCTTCATCATGAGGAACGACTGCTAAAATAGGCGAAGAAGAGTTATTCTCATAGTTTCTAATATGCATTTTGTGTACTCTTATTACTGGTATTAACAAGGATTTCAATTCTAATTTAACTTTGTCTAAATCTATATTATTAGGTAGTCCTCTGATGACGACTTTCATCTTCCTCTTGGCTGGATGCCCAAATGTATGGTAAGGCAGTTGTTTTCTTTCCAAGTATTGTAAAAGTAATTTCTGATCATTAAGCGTTGGGCACATTAATTTAACATAATGCTTACTAAAATATGGGTCATATATGTTGATACTCAGTATTAAAATGTTTTTGATATGCCACTGTAAGATAGGGAATTCTATTGGTTTATGTATGAATACTACAGGCACCTTCTGTTTTAGTTTGTGCCACTTTTTATGATCTGGTTGGTAGAGATTGTCTATAACAGAACCTTCTGTAGTAACCTGTAGGTCAGTATTTATTTTGCACTTCCTTAGAGCTTGAGATATATTCTTTCCTTTCTTTTTTGATTTTTGAGACATATTTTCTGCGAAATATAAAAAAACTGCGTTAGCTATAAACCGTAAGAGTGGGAAACAAAAGAGGGTAGTTTTAAGTTTTTACAAACATTTATCAATTTTAGAATATTCTTCTTGAATAAAATTGTGGTTAATTTGTGATCATACTTGCTCTCTTCTAAGGTTCCGTCACTTATATTATGAACTTCTTAAGTACATCAAGTAGGTACTAATCTAAAAAAATTTGCATTAAAATGAACTGAAGGAACCACAAACTACAAGGTATTAGTAGTAGTAGTTTTATTTTCCAAATGGAAAGGCAAAGGTATCACACCATACAGCCTAATCTTATATATATATTTTTATGAAATATGATATTATGAAATGAAGCTGATTAATTTAATATGAAACATGACATGACATGAAATGAAATGAAATTAATTGAAATGATGATAAGGGATGAAATATAATCTCAGTAAAATGGTAGTCGTTTACGGTGATTTATTCAGTGGACTTTTTGGAGGATCCCGAGATGTTTCGTCCAACGGCTTTGTTTCATTTTCCCACATTTGTGCACTTTCACAGATACTAAACAGTTAATAAACCACCATTATTACACATTTAAACCTGAAGAAACTAGAAGAAACACTAAATAGACAAAATAAAACAAATCGCACAACTTGACATCTCGCATTCCCGCCAAAAAGTCACAAAGCATTAGAGTTGCTTTGTCTAGGTACCGTATATTTTACAGAGAAAAAAACTAGAGTAGTGTGCTATTTCACTGAAACTCGAAAGTGGTAAGCAATCGATTTATGAATCGATTTTTCATTGCTATTGATATTTTTGTTTTGATACCTTTGAAATGCTTGATTTCATCTAGTAATAGTGTATAGTGTATTCTAATAGTGCAATCTAGTAACTAACAACCTGGTATAATAAAATGAATCATTGTTAAATTGGTCTCAAATTATATCAACTTCTCTCATGTCGTTCATGTTATTTTTCGTACAGAATATATAGAAGATGGGGCTGTATGGTGTGATATTTTGGCCTTTCCTGTTGGAAAAATGCAACTACTACCAACTGCCACTCAAAAATTACCTACCCTACATAGGTACACATTTTTGTAAGGTATGAAACTACAAACAATAGAGAAATGTAGATCTTGATGACGACTTAGAGATAAAATCAGTAAGTATCTGAAGACAGCGTCAGAATGCTTCTTCAAGATAGCAGCACGGCAATTTATATACCCGACCCAGACGACGGAACAACGGATAACCGTCACCGCCCTAAGTATATTGTTTCGGATAATGTTGATCTACTGGCTGTGATATGAGGTATTTCAAGCAACGGTCATCATTTTCGTCGAATGTGACGAAGAGTTCGATGTGCAACTTAAATGACAGACACAACCCCTGAGTTTCTTGCCAGATGTTTATTAAGTCGCAATTTCAATCCGGTTGTAGATTCTGCGAAGCATTACTCTTGCTAGTAGTAAAACTGAACGAGTTGGTAGCGCATTCCGCCATGTAGCAGTCACGCGATCCGGTTGAGACAGTGTTATTCTATAACTATTTAACATCAGATGGGTCATGAGCTCACGCATTGTTTATATACATTTAACTAAAGTATGTAGGTACCATTTTGCTCGACAACTTTTTGCCATCTTGTAGGTAGGGACATGATCCTATTACTATAGAAATTTTGGGGCTTCTGATCATAATACCGCGACAATTGGTTTTGGCAATCCTCTCGTGATGTTAACCTGACACTGCCTAAAGAATTCTAAAGAGGCCGAAACAGGTGGAAATCTGAAAAAAATCACACCCCTTCTGTTGATTAATTCCGGCCGCTTTTTCTCAACTTCTTGCTTTAATCTCATCAGTTGTTCGCAGTAGAGTTCAGAATCGATGGTCCTGCCTGGTGCTAACAGCTCATAATGAATAATGCCCTTCCAATCCCACCACACCCACAGCATCACATTGTTGCGAGTTAACCCGGGTTTCTCCACAGTCTGTGAAGCCTGATCGGCCTTTGACCACGACCTTTTTCGTACGTTCTTGTCGTACGTGATCCACTTTTCATCACCAGTTATCAGCTTCTTCAAAAATGGTTCGGTTTCATTACGTCGTAATAAAGAATCACAAATGAGTACACGGCTCATTAGGTTTCTTTCAGTGAGCTCGTGAGGTACCCAAATATCAAGCTTTTTTGTGCACTCAGTTTTTTTCAAATGCGCCAAAACTGTTTTGTGATCAATTCCCAGTTCTTCAGCTACGTCGTAACTACTGATATGCCGATCTTGCTCCACTTTTTCAAAAATGGCATCCATTTTATCCGTAATAGGGCGACCAGAGCGACGTGCATCTCTGACATCAACATTTCCGGATTGAAAACCCTTAAACCTTTGTGCTACTCTCACAGACACTGCACATAACAGTCCATAAACATCGCAAAGTTTTTTCGCGGCTCGCGTTGCATTTTTTTTTTGTAGTATTTTAAAATGTATCGAATTTCTTCATTAGATTCACTCATCTTGACAGTACGAAAAATAATTAAAAATCACACATTTTCTTAATTTGAATTTGGAATTATCTTCTTTAAAATTTAAACTTTTAATGATACCAAAACCAGCCAGATACAAATAGTATAGCCAAAGAGATTTTATTACAAGTTCATACATACTATAATGCGAAACAGAAATTTATTACGAAACAGTCTAGTTGTAGTCTTTGTGGCCTAAAGGATAAGACGTCCGGTGCATTCGTATGTAGCGATGCACCGGTGTTCGAATCCCGCAGGCGGGTACAAATTTTTCTAATGAAATACGTACTCAACAAATGTTCACGATTGACTTCCACGGCGAAGGAATAACATCGTGTAATAAAAATCAAACCCGCAAAATTATAATTTGCGAAATCACTGGTGGTAGGACCTCTTAAGAGTCCGCACGGGTATGTACCACCACCCCACCTATTTCAGCCGTGAAGCAGTAATGCGTTTCGGTTCGAAGGGTGGGGTAGCCGTTGTAACTATACTGAGACCTTAGAACTTATATCTCGAGGTGGATGGCGCATTTACGTTGTAGATGTCTATGGGCTCCAGTAACCACTTAACACCAGGTGGGCTGTGAGCTCGTCCATCCATCAAAGCAAAAAAAAAAAAAAACAGAAACGAAACAGAATTTTTTAACAGAAATCACCAAACGCTTGAAGGAGGTTACACGTGATGCTAAGGCTGGCTGGTACTTTGCACAGAGAGTGACACCCGTATCTTTAGTCGTTCACACGAGCGTAACTCGACTCGACTCAACCTCCAACGCGCGTTTTGGTATGATTAGTCGTAAAAATAAACTCCACTCAAACGTCCTTGGAAAAATTTCCTAACCGGAGTGAAGTGACCGAACTGTCAAGTTAAGGTACGTCGCGACGTACCTTGAACGTTCCTCAAGGCTGGTTTTCTATCGATGTCCAAATAGTATGTGGACCGCAAATGGAAATATATGATATTGTTGTGCAATGGCCTGGATCTGTGCATGATTCGCGCATATTTTGACAATTTAAGTTTGATAATATTTATTAATAAAGTAAATAGTTCGAGGTTAGACATTTGAAACTCTTTATTTTATTTACCTACATAAGAGTCATATTTTGCTTACTACCTGATAAATAAAGTCAATGCGATTATAAGTTTTATTTATATAATAATAAACTGGTGGTTGTGGAAAAGCACTTCAACAACACGATGCAACCAAAATCACATAAAAGCGGCGAATAAAAATACAAAGCCGGATCCGAAATCTAAAATAATAATAGGTTAGAAAATAAATAATACACTTTCAGATTTACCGCACGCACACATATTTACGAATAACTCAGCAACCAAAACATCAAACAAGTTCATCTAGTGTCAAACAGACAGCGGCAGCTTGACTTTGACATTAAACAATGACTATAGACTACAGAACTCTATGGGTTTGATGCTAGCTTGATCAAATTTTCATCATTATTACCCACTGAAGTAGGAAACCTATGGAAATGAAACGTCAACAAAAAATTCGTGCCACTGTGACGTCATCTGGCCACAAAACATGGCGGTTTTAGTGCTGCCCAGAAGATTTTAATGTTAGTAGGTTTTATCGATAAACGTTCTTGGCTCATTTTATTTTAAATATTGTTGAGTGAATGTATTTGTAGAATTTATACTTTAATAGGAAGTAAGTATATTGTTATGTGCAAAGATGATGTGATTTAGATATTATGTGAAATCTAAGACGAGTTCGTGCTTCAAATTTGCCAAGTAAACGATATGACGATTTTTAAAATTTGCTACACTGATTTTATAAAGTTGTAGTTTTCCGCAAAACATAAAGATATGGCGTAGTACAGTGCCATCTGCCCATTTCTAGCATGCTGAATGTTATCGTATTTTGAGTACGTGTTTTTCTTAGACTATTACAATCTAATTTTAATTGTTTTGCTGACTCTAAAGTCCGTAACACACTACCGCAGCGCACCTCAAGGAAGGTACGCCGCACCATTTGTATCACTCTCACTTGAGAGTGATTCAAATTTTAAACTTATCAAGGGACCGCCTGATAAAAAAAAACACCTACAGAACATTTATTCGTTAATAAAATTACAAACGTCATTCCTTGTGACTTCCTCTCTAAAATCACTTAATTATAAAATATTTAACGAGTTGACAATAGTGTTATAAAACTATTGTATTTAAATAGTTCCGACGACTTACTCGAGATCCTATAAAATATGTTTTAATTATTATTTTTGTATGTTTTAAGCATGATAAAATAAGAAATTTTATATAAGCAATCATATTAAATCGATATCAAAGTCAATAAATAATGTACAACCCAAAACAGACGGCCGAACTGACGTGACAATGACATTTGGCGCGCTAAACATGGCGGATTTTCGGCCTCATTAGACGGGGACGGAGACATTTACGTATATTCATGTTTCATTTTATGTACGCACTGAAATACTGTTATATTGTTTTCCTGCGAGTTAAAGTGCTGAGTAAGAACGAGATAGATATATGTTTATGTATGTACCTTCAAAATGGGTGCTATTTATATAAGCAATTGTACGTATAGAGCAATATGTCGTGTCCCTACTATATAGGTCTATGTTATTACCTCACTCGAGGACAGTTGAGGAATATTGTAATGGTCGACTAAAAATACCAAATTCGAGTAAGTTTGGAGGGAATTCTCGAGCATCATCGGATGAGTTAAGAGTGGAGGACTATTTTACGAAACGTCTAAAGATACGGGCATGAGTCTGGCTGTCCAACGAGGCAACTTGCCAGTATCTTGGGAACTGTGCCTCCTTCAAGCGCATTGGAAGATCTGTTCTACTGTGTGAGTTGATTTATGTTAAATTATTTTGATTTGACTTTATGTTAATAATAAAATCTATATTAATATAAAAAAAATAACAAAAAAATATAATGCGAAAATACTTTTTCCCCAACCTAATAGTAGCATCTGGTATACCGTTAAGAGTGTTTGTTGTATTAAAAAAAAAAACTATTACCTTTATATCTCCACAAATCAAAGTCGTCTTTCTTTACTGCTCTTGTTCCCGCCAAAAATTATCTCTAGGTATCTAAATGTTCTTTAATACAGTTCATAGATTAAATGGAGAGAAGTGAAAAATGTAATAGCTCAATCGTTTCAGTAGTTGATAATATCATATAATATTAGACTAGTAACGTACGTACATACTTTGTGTTTTAAAAACAATTACAATTAGTTTTTAAAGATTTTATTAGAAAAAGAAAAGTCAAAATAAGTTAGGTTGAAGCGACAATATCTACTACAAAGGAATAACACCGTGGATTGTAGTTAGGTACTGTTTCCAGGGTGAATTGTGAACATGCAGGGGTAAGTTCCATTACCCTGGTTATCTATACCGCGAGTTAATCATAATTGTCTATAAGTAGGTAGGCAGCGGCTTGGCTCTGCCCCTGGCATTGCTGAAGTCCATGGGCGACGGTAACAACTCACCATCAGGTGGGCCGTATGCTCGTCTGCCTACAAGGGCAATAAAAAAAAAAAAGTAGATACCTAACTTGTTTACAAGGTTCCTTATAAACAGTTAAAAATAATTTCAAGGCTGATTGATTGTAGGTACCTATAGTTTGAAAGCTACGCAAGCAATTCCATTGTGTAGAAAAAAAAAACATTCAATCAGCTTACTGCTAACGTTAGTGATGTAGTGAACTCTATTCGTGAAGGATCTCATTGTGATTACCTTTACTTTTATTCAATTCTTGGCACACCCGGCCGTAGCACGTGCGCAAACTTACCATGAACCGTTACATCAATCTTGTCTTACCTTTGTGCCTTTTAGATTCTCATACGCAACACGTTTTGAAGGGCTTACATTTGAAAATAGTCTTTGGAACGTTGCATTTAACTCGAAGGACTCCTTAATCTTTTTGTTGTACTTACGTCAGTTTGGCACGGAACTAATATCTTCTGTATACAATGAAAGTATTCATCGTCTGCACAATGCGAGTGTCCGTTATAGATCCAGGCTGTACCAAGCGATTAACCGGATTTATTTAACGGCTCTCAACATCTAAAGAGCGCTCCCGAGTAACTGAAGCGTTAGATTTTGCAGCTGTAAAATATGATAGGTAGTTATTTAAGAAAAAGTATAGCATAGTATGTAAAATTCCGCTTAAGTAATTCTGGCTACCACGAGCTTCTAAAACTATTTGCTTAAAGTCAATGCGCGGTAGGAGGATTTGCCTAATTGAAGTCGTCGTGGCTTAGAGAATAAGACATCCGGTGCATTCGTATTGAGCGATGCACCGGTGTTCGAATCGCAGGAGGGTATCAATTTTTGTAATGAAATACGTACTCAACAAATGTTCACAATTGACTTCCGCGGTGAAGAAATGACATCGTATAATAAAAATCAAACCCGCAAAATTACAATTTGCGTAATTACTGGTGGTAGGACCTCTTGTGAGTCCGCATGAGTAGGTGCCACCATACTGCCTATTTCTGCGGCAGCCGTTGTAACTATACTTGAAACCTGAGCTTGAGTCCTTAGAACTTATATCTCAAGGTGGGTGGCGCATTTACGTTGTAGATGTCTATGGGCTCCAGTAACCACTTAACACCAAGTTTATATCATAGATATATAAAGATATAAATATAATATAATATAAAGATCGTCCACCCATATAAACAATGAAAAAAAAACTAACATAAATCAATAGCTAATATATTATTAGTGTGTTGTTAATTTACTAATTTAGATCTTGATTTTTAATTCATGTCTATTTTCCATTAGTATTGATGTCCGACTGGCACACAATCATAAGAATGACGGGAAGATTAATTTACGGTACTGTTTTTTCCCCCTACCTATTCGCTGCTACCTCAAGAGGCTATTCCAGTACACCCGGATAGGACGGTACTGATGTACACTGTGCCGACCCTACTGAGCGGGATCAAAGATGTGTACGCGGAATGCTCCTTCTTATCTTTTTAATTATCTAGGAAAATTTTATATTGAAGTATTACGGAAAGTAATTCCTAGCTGCGATCGTTTATTCAAAACATTCACGCAAAGAGTGATACGGGAGTCATTACGATGCGGCGCGATTAACGAAAGTGGTTTGGCACGCGCCGTGGCGCCCGCATGTGACGTCACACGTGTTCAGATGTCACACGCCAAACCCCGTAACCACTATCACATACCCCTAAAATCAAAGCTGTGTTGCATAAACCGTGTACAGACAGCGTGATCCACTTAATATAATTTTGATGTGGCATGTAAATAGCTACACCACGTGTGCGTTTGGAGGATGGTACGTTTTTATGATGCATAGCGCAGTCTGTATGGATGTTTTTGGCGGCGATAAAGTAAGAAAACACAGCTTGAATACAAACTCGTAACTCATCTGATGTTCTCCAAATCCACTCCTCTAGGGGCAGAGTTGGTTCTTCAAAGGCATTCCCTAACATAGGGGAGAGGGGCACTTTACACGTGTTGGGTATAACCAAAAAACGTTTTAATGTGCATACAGTTACAACCGTAAGATTCTGCTTCTAGTTCGATGTTCAAATTCTTTTCTCTTCAAGGAGGATTATTTGAATTCCAAAGAGTTCCAAGTTTTCATTTCAAATTCTAAATACAAAACGGCGTAAAAGAGTACCTAATTATCGTGTGGTAAGATTTAAATTCTAGTTTTTAACAAAGATGGAAGGACGTCTATTTTGTCTGGGTATGAATAGGCACCAGCTTCGTGCCTATTTCTGCTATGAAGTAATAGTGTGTTCTGGTTTATAAAATAAGTTACCTATATTTCAGTGTTCACTAGCTAGCGGGTTCACAAATTATGAATATCCTAAAGCGATGAATATTTATGTATGTTTTTTAATAATTATATACATATAATTCCAAGTGTATGTTTTAGCATATTACTATGTTTTAAACACTGTTTTTCAGATAAATGATAATGATTACGAACATCAATGTGGAATAACTGTCATTTCTTCAAACTATGTAATATTCTTCAATCTACGTCATTGGATCCGTGGTCACAGGAACGAAGCAATATGAAATATTTAAAAATTAAAATTATATCTCTTTAAAACGGAACTGTGAGAGTATTTCTTTAGGTTTATCTATGGTACTTAGATGTATTATCAATACCACTAATGCGGGTATGCGGGTGGCACGCGCTTATTCGACGCCCGCCACAAGCCACGAAACCCATCAAAATGCTCGTGAGTTTGTCGGTAGAAATGTACATTAATGTCAATTAAATATATAATTGAGATGGCGTCGTATACGTTGAAACGTGTACATTCTCTAGTCTAGATAATTAATGAATAAAAATTGTTAACGCCTACGAATTTTTAAGGAGCAATGTACAAAATTTTATTTGTGTTTACCGACACCAGTTTTACACACATCAATTAATAGCCGCGCCAAGCTAACTTGTTCGCAACGTAAAAAATTCAGAAAAAACCTGTATAAAGGAAATACAAGCTCAAAATCGATTGTGGAAGTTTTATTCAAGAAACCGAAGCATCCAACATCCAAAGTTTCGCGAATTGTTACCAATTATATTTAAGTAACATTCTAAGCCATTTGAACAAAGACTAGATTAAAAATTTTGCTTATTACGACTATCTCATGTAGATAGCTAAACTATTATATATCTGATAAATATAGGTTTTTATAGGTTAATAATAAATTTGAAATTTCAATTTAAAGCAGTATTATAAATTTGCAAATCAATATATTTTTTCATTAGCAAATTATTAGATTCAATGCTATGTACGCCATTGTTGTCACATGCATAGGCCATAAATTAAATAGTTTAAATTTATTTTCAATGTTAGATGTTTGTGATGTGGCAGTACTTATTTAAATAAATAAATAAATAAATAAAGATTCCAAATTAAGAGCAGAAGTCAAGGGTCACTAGCTTCGAAAAAACTGGAGCTTGGTAAATACAATTTCTTTTTATTTTCGTTTAATTAATTAAACCAATGCACCAATCGTTTGGAACTGCTAAACCTCTAGGTCTGCGGAGGGACTTCGCTTCTCTCTGCATTTTTTACCGTATGTTCCATGGAGATAGTGAGGAATTGTTTGTTTTGTGATTCCATCATCTCGGTTTTACCATCTCACCGCCCGCCACCGGAGTAGAGTTCATCCACGCTACCTGGAGCCACTGAGTTCATCTACAGTGTGTTTCCAGATATATTTTTTGCCACGTACCATCTGCCCCTGGCACTGCTGAAGTCCATGGGCGACGGTAACCACTCACCATCAGGTGGGCCGTATGCTCGTCTGCCTGCAAAGGCAAGCTAATGCACGTTCTTGTCATCATCACCCTTGGTTGACTGATAGATAATCCCTTAGGCATAAATTCCACCAATAATATCTATGCAGTGTAATAAATAAACAAATAAATAACATAAAGATTTTCAATAAATAGAATCTCATTATCGTGTTGGTGTGAATGTCATTATCTAGGTCTTCTATATTAAGCAGACGTAGATAGAGTGACACGTCGGTAGTCCAGTGAAATATTGCTTCCAACTGGCGTTCAATCCTCTGCATTTATATTCAGACGTCGAATACCCGATCCTAGATAATGCCTTTACAATAACGATCTTTCACTAGCGATAAATTCTTTTCCAAATGCTTTTGATTTACTAAATAGATAAAATAAATGTATGCACTTAAATTACATATGTATATCACGAATGTAAAAAAAAAGCGCTCTTAACATTGAATACAATGCGATGAATAAAACAGTTGACCTTATGTTAATTATTCCTGAACGACAAAAGCGTTTAAATTTGTGTATTTATCAATTGTTTTTTTTATTTAGCATAACATAAAATATGAGTAAACTATTTGATTATGTATGTTGAGAAAGTCGAAACTATAGTTGTTAAATTATCTTACCAAGAAGTGAGGGGTGTGGAATAATATTATATTATACTAGCTGACCCGGCAAACATTGTTTTGCCATATATAAGATTTCTAGGGAATTTCTAGTGTAGAAAAAAAAACTAACTTATTGTAAGTGTGTAAGGATGTGGTAAATGAGTGAAAGAGGTATGTAGTGCTGTGAACGATGAGGGAATATATAATAAAAATAACAAAACCTCATTCAACCACTTAGTACCTCATTATAACAAAAAAAAGTCCAAATAAAAAAAAAATGTTAGGGCTGGACAACCCTAATCACTTAGGGGTATGAAAAATAGATAGTAGCCGATTCTCATGCTTACTGAATATGCATAAAAAATTTGATGAGAATCGGTCGAGCGGTTTCGGAGGAGTATGGGAACGAACATTGTGACACGAGAATTTTATATATTAGATAAATCACCTTAACTAATAGATAAGATTTCATAAGCTTAAGTACTAGTTTTCATAGTATAATATTTTGATCGGCTCTAAATCCTAGAATTTGGCTTTTAGGTGACATCTACAAATAATAATGGGAGCAGTTGTTGTAATGGCAAACAAAGTGTTTTTATTCATTTATTGACACGCGAGCTCAGAGAATGTCTTAGGAAATTGACCGATCTAAAAAATAAGGGTATCAAGACCTTCAAACCGGAAACAATGATCGCTTCGAGATAGAAATATTCAGAATGGTGATAACAAAACGTGCCGACTTGCAATATGCTCTACCATTTGAGCTCAAGTCAGAAGGCGGTTAAAAATTAGGTAGTAAAGTAAGGAAATAGACAGGTTAAGCGGTAGATGGCAATAACTCGAGGATGCGTGGGTCGTATACCCATATCTTTCGATTAATAGACAGGAAAACTATTGCTGTTAAGGTCCTCCGACCTGTTCGTGCGTGAAAATAATTCATTCAATCACAATTAATTCAGCCAAAGGGCATTTTAACGTTGATAACTTAATTAAACCAGTTTGCTAGGTATATAACAAGAGACGACTCGCGGTTTCACTCATTTGTTATTCAGTATGAATGAAGCACGTATTTGACCGGGATAATGAGTTATTTGAGTCATTTAATGGCCCATAAACTATCTGTCGATTTGTAGATCTGTTGGCACGCAAAATCAACTAGCGAACACACTGTCGTATTTATTGTATGTAGCAGATGCAATATCTGCTGGCGTTACACGGATCAGGTCATTTATCACGATAAAAGTACCCCATGAGCTTATTGGAGACATAAACTGTCTTTGTGCGTCATCATCGTGTCATTCAAATCCTATCAGCCATTTTTACGGGACTGAGCAACAAACATCGAGGCATATAAACTTACACATGTTAGTAAAAATAGTCTAAGTAATGAGTCGTTACTACAATAACTTCTTTAGTTAATGTTTACTGTAAGAGAAATAACACGAAAACATTCGTATATCCAACTAAGGTCTTAGGCGAAATGGAAAAAGTTTGTTCACGAAACTAAGTATGTTATCATGGAACAAAAACTAAATATTTTTGTTGATCATACATTTCAGCATCATCAGGTAGATAGGTAGATAGAAATTCTAAGGGTTAAGGCGTCCGGTTTAATCGTATCGGGTGACGCGAATTCCGGATTTAAAATATTACGACAGACACCGATTTTTATATAAAAATCAATGTATTTGGAGCCCGCATGTATGTGTATCAATATTCTTCTTATATCTGTCATGAAGCAGTCATGCGAATCGGTTTGAAGGGCCAGGGCAGCCGTTGTACCATACAGTACAATAAACATCGATTTCACATCTCAAAATGAGTTGCGAAATTCATTGTAATCGGGTATGTTAATATATTATTGGTAAGCTGCGAGCTCGTTTACTCACCAGTAGCACTAATGAAAAGGTACGTTAGTTAAAAACCGTGCTTTTTCTAAAACAAAGATTATGCAAGACTTTATTTACGTCAAAAACACACTTCTACATTTTATAGCAGAAATGTTTATAAGCTGCACCGAGATCTAGACGTTTAAGACTGTGGCTGCAAAGGCATAGTAACGTTGCTATTTCGACAGCATTCTAACGATATCGAGGCGCACAATATCCATTCCCGCTAACACCTGCTGACTGTCCTAAGTACGGAAATCCTCTTCTTGCAATATTCCTTCTCCGCGAGTATTAATTCTACTGCCAGCGTAACTGTTTCAAACTTTCTTGCCGTCGAAGTTGTTTCAATGTATAGCTTCGTTCACTAGATATTCATACGTAGTTTGCGTTAATTCTGACTGATGTATTTGGGAAAATACATTCTAGTGTCTCCAATAACATAATCATTCTTACAGCTGTGATTTTTCTTTTACACTTTAGAGTCAAAGAAAATTAGCTGTAAATAAGGCGCAGGTGGAAAATACCGTAACTTTTAAGTACAAGAATGATATTGCATCGTTCTTTTTGAATTTCGTTACCAAATAGTCTGACAGCGATCGACCTCTATATAATATTTTGGGCCTAAGAATATTTCAGGCGAATAGTACGTCTCAATATGCAATAAAATCGGGGAACGTATGCGACCTCAGATCCGACGAGATTTCTCGGCAGCACACCTGAACTAGATTACTGTGTCCGTGCTATAAAAAAAAACCTACCTTCAATCGTGCCCCAGAAATAAGGGCGAATTTGAAAAGAACCCTCAGGTTATTTCTAAACGGACGAACCGAACGGAACTTTATGAGACGTATTTTACATAAAGAGTTTCACACGAATACATAAATCACAACAGGGTTTCTGTGACGCAGTTTTATTTAAGTCGTGACGGCGAATATTCTAATTTATTTGAAAACTCAATGATTTTATGAATGGTCACTTGTGTTATAAGACATTGGTTTCAACTTTAATATTTGTACGTTTGTTGATGTAATAAATACAATTGAGATTTTGACCTCATGTCTCAAGGCGGGTGATGACATTCATGTTATGATGATTATGGACTTCAGTGACCACTTAACACCGGATTGCTGATGAGCTCTTTCAACAATCTATGACATTAATTACGAATTAGACAATGATTACGTCGCTTAAAAACTGATGTTGAGGTAAACAAAAATACAATGATTGCAGTTTTACAAATACTTATTAAGATTTGTTATAAAACATCGGGCTTTGATCTTCTATGCCATACTCCACGAAATCGTCGTTGACTTTCTTTTCTTAGAATACACAAAGAAAGTTTAATAAAAGTACTAAGAGGCTCACACGATGTTGGCACATCACAAAGCTTTATGTATGACGTCAAGCTTATCCCAGTAAACGTTTGAGTCAAATTCCATCCAAACAAATAGGCGAATACGGATATATGATATATCTAGTGTTTTATTTTACCACCACGCTTTCATTCTTTCATTTGAATTAGGTATTTGTTCTCTCTAAATCTCATTAACAGTTACACGAGACAAGAAAAAAAAACAAAAGTAGGAGAAGAAGGTACTGAATGTGGCGGGTAGCCATCATACAACACAAGACTTTTTACTGGCGGTAGGGCCTCTTGTGAGTTCGCACGGATAGATACCACCACCCCGCCTATTTCTGCCGTAATGCGTTTCGGTTTGAAGGGCGGGGCAGCCGTTGTAACTATATTAAGACCTTAGAACTTACATCTCAAGGTGGGTGGCGGTTTTACGTTGTAGATGCCTATGGGCTCCGGTAACCACTTAACATCAGGTGGGCTGTAAGCTCGTCCACCTACCTAAGAAATAAAAAAAAAACAAGATATTTGACAGATGCCTGAATCTCACTTACGACATTTTGAAGATAAACTTGCATATATGTATACAAGTTCCGAACAACAACAAAACTTGCATACGCCCCGTCATGATGTATGCAAGCGTAGTGTTCGCTCACGTGGCCCGCACTAACTTGAAACCCCTTCAGGTTATTCAATCCCAATTTTGCAGGATAGCCGTCGGAGCACCATGCTTGCCATAGACACAGCCCACTGAGTTTCTCGCCGGATCTTCCCAGTGGGTCGCGTTTCCGATCCGGTGGTAGATTCTGCGAAGCACTGCTCTTGCTAGGGCCAGTGTTTGCAACACTCCGGTTTGAGCCCCGTGAGCTCACCTACACGTTAGGGTGAAGCTGAAATAGCCTCTCAAGGCTATCAAAATAAGTAGGAAAAAAAAACGATATTAGAACCGCCGGTCTACCGAGCAATATCAACCGCTCGGTGGAAAATTTCCCTTTCGTTGTTAAGCCTACACTGAATTGTTTTGGCTTTATAAAATGGCGGAGGAGACCAAAATCACTGAAGTTTTGATTCATATTAAGTCATTAAATTTTCTTTCTCTTATATTTTTTCGGATACTGATATTTCAAAGAAAATAAATGTCCACTATTATATTTATTGAGAATATTAAAGTTTTTTAATATTTACATTATCATTTTACTTAAACCTACTCGTCATTACTTATCGGGTGCACGTTATAAATTTCACGAACAATCCTGTGGTTCGGAATGAAAATCGATTTAACGTTGGCAGCACTCAGCAATGCCCCACAGTAAGATGGCAGCACATATTATAGCACTGTGAAGGTCGCTAAAAATACCGAATATGTTGTTGTTATTTGAAAATTTTACTTGTTTGACTTTATTTGTAGTATTTATATTATGTAATTTTAATTTTATTCGTTGTTATTTAATACTAAATTATTGGTACTGGTCTATTAAGAAATAAATAAAATAAGCATGAGATTAAGCCGTAAAATCGTCTTTTAATAATATTATAAGTTATCTAATATTAAATTCTCTGGTATACATTTCCACGTCCTCTGCAATCATTCCGTTGTTACCACGACCTAAATAGTAGGCCATTGTCCTGCATGAAAGAACCGGGACCAGAAAGTCAGAGTGTGCGTGAATAATTGAGGAGTGGCGCTCCCGTCTTGCGAAGAGGTTAACAAAACTCATTGGAAACTGCGCTGTAATAAATAGGGTTACCATATTTGAATTGAACTTTGTATTCGAATCTAAATTAGACTAAATATTTAAATAGTCATCAAAATATCAGAATTTTATGTAAATATAGTAGTAGTCGTGGCCTAAAGGATAAGGCGTCCGGTGCATTCGTGTTGAGCGATGCACCGGTGTTCGAGTCCCGCAGGCGGGTACCAATTTTTCTAATGAAATACGTACTCAACAAATTGATTCCACGATTGACTTCCACGGTGAAGGAATAACATCGTGTAATAAAAGTCAAACCCGCAAAATTATAATTTGCGTAATTACTGGTGGTAGGACCTCTTGTGTGTCCGCGCGGGTAGGTACCAACGCCCTGCCTATTTCTGCCGTGAAGCAGTAATGCGTTTCGGTTTGAAGGGTAGGGCAGCTGTTGTAACTATACTGAGATCTTAGAACTTATATCTCAAGGTGGGTGGCGCATTTACGTTGTAGATGTCTATGGGCTCCAGTAACCACTTAACACCAGGTGGGCTGTGAGCTTGTCCACCCATCTAACAATAAAAAAAAATATATACAATAAATATTATGTAAAAAATACTAAACAATACAATAAATTATTGTTTAGGGTATTTGCGTAGTGTGTTTATACTTAAATACGAAACAAAGTCAGGTTTCCAAAGAAATCATCTCAATTCTTATGGATTTCGTACACATTAAATTAGACTTTTTCTCCTAATAACACCCGGATAAATGTTGATCATTGGTGTTATTAAGAGCGCGATTTTTTTCGCGTCTTTATAATAATGGTTAATAAAACAGTAGAGTAAATACAGATGCTAGGATTGCATCAAATTTATTGGATAACGTAAATGTCGAGTATATGTGGTAGTAAGGCAAGCCAAATAAGTATCAATTAACTCTTACTTTGTTATTCATCGCGGAGCTTTGTGAACCCAAACGACATAGACTACCACTCTGTCTTGAAACAATTTTACATTCTGGTTTGAAAGGTGTAAATAAATGTTATAACAATAATGACTTTGAACTAATGTCTTAAAGTGGCATTCATGTTGTGGTGTCTATGGGTTTTAATAACCACATAAAAATAGTGGATTAAAAACTCATCTACTCATATGTAGAAATAAGAATACAGTTGTAATTATTTTTAAATAATGTCTTGGAACCGATTTTTTTTTGTAAACTAGCGACCCGCCCTCGCTTCGCTTCGGAGACTATCATATATTATTGACTAGCTGACCCGGCAGACTTCGTAGTGCCTCAATTGATAAATAAAAGAACTAAACTTTTGTATAAAATAGACTTAAAACAAACAAAAGGAATCCGTCCGACGGGTGACACATCAAAGGAAAACCAAAATTGTTATTTTTATTTAATTCCGAGCATTTTCATATTTATCTACGTTTTAAACCTTCTCTGGACTTCCACAAATAATTCAAGACCAAAATTAGCCAAATCGGTCCAGCCGTTCTCGAGTTTTAGCGAGACTAACGTTTTTAAAACTTTAAGTTTATTTTATAAAAAAGTTTAGGTCTTTTATTTATCGATTGAGGCACTACGAAGTCTGCCGGGTCAGTTGGTAATTATATATAATAAAGATTTAAGTCTTATGTGCGATACCTTTCCTTAATTCGATGTTATGTAAAGTTATTAAAATGTTTTTTTGTATAAATAAAAATATCTTACTGTCAGCTAGCTACAATTGCTATGCTACTAAAAAATCCTATCGAAATACCAATTGTGTGGTTACCGTCCCATTTGTACACGTGTAGGTCTTTATGGTTATACAATACTCCCAAACTCTTTGTTCGTGTCGTAACAAACAACGTTTATAAATAACTGAAACATAAATTGATTCGTGTTAATTATTCATTCAGCTAGTAATTGTATAACTGTAAATCTATACTAATATTATAAAGAGGAAAGATTTGTTTGTTTGTTTGTTTCGAATAGGCTCCTAAACTACTGGACCGATTTGAAAAATTCTTTTGCCATTAGAAGCCCACATTGTCCCTGATGAACATAGGCTACTTTTTTTTATTTTTTTTTAAATATTTTTTTTTTGGTTTCATGTGTGTTTTAATGTTTCCGAAGCGAAGCGAGGGCGGGTCGCTAGTGTAAAATAAGCTGGTATTAATTATGCTATTGTTAAATTATTGATCATGGTAAGTTCATAGGTATACGATTATATTTTTCGTATTTGGATAGAGATTAAGCAGAGTAGTGTCTTCAAGTGCTCCTGTTTTGATTTTTCTCGTATTTGATTGTCTAAAACTGTAAACCTTAGTTTCTAAAATACTCGGACATGTACAGATAATGATTAAAAAAGTTCGATGACACGCAACGGATAGTCGATATGAAATCTATTCAGTTTGTTGAAATATTTCGCTGCAAATACATCAATGTCATAAAATTACGCCTTTGCGTTTATGAGTTGCAAGTCTCTGTGTTATATTTTTATTTGGGTGTTTTGTTTAATCGTTTTAGTTGTAATAGATGGTCAGACCAGATTACGAAACACCTGAAATTCATTAGCTACTGTACCCTATGGCCTTTATAGCTTGAACAATCGAAAAAAAAAACTACTGTCCTCTCTAGTGGAAACATGGCTCTATAGAGGCTACTATGTAGTTGTAGTAAGAAGTTGTTACTACTAGAAGAAAACGTAAGATTGAGTCAAACTCGTCTTTGAACAAATATGTTTTCACTGTATCATTAATTTGCATTTTACTAGCGACCCGCCCTCGCTTCGCTTCGGAAACTGTAATTTATTATTGATTTCTCCACTATTTAATGGATGCTATTACATAATATAAACCTTCCTCTTCAATCACTCTATCTATTATAAAAAACCGCATCAAAATCTGTTGCGTAGTTTTAAAGATTTAAGTATACATAAGGATATAGGGACAGAGAAAGCGACTTTGTTTTATCCAGGTAAAGTTGCAATGAGTTATAATAGTACACAGTGCATATTATTATTACCTATTGCTACGATGTATACGAAGGATGCTTCTTAATTTACGAATGTAGTAGACAATTTATTTGAAAATGTAATTTTTGAAATCATTGTATTTTTCTTACTTCATAAAGTAAAGTAAAGCAAAGTAAAGCTGCTGCCACAAAATATCACATAGATTGAAATATAAATTACTTCTTCCATTAAAGATAAACTTTAAGCAAACAAACCTGAAGAAAATAAATTAAATATTTTTAACCCTTGTCGTTTTTCTTGATATTATGATAATTAGGGCATTAAGTATTTCAAATTAGTGGATTGTTTGTAAAATTTACGTAATTTAATTTCAAGCGCAATTAAGAATTGCTTTGGATTATTCCGTCAGATTATTTCGCCGGATTGTTTCGTCAGATCATAGTCAAGCGCAAATACACGAAAAACTCATTGATAAATATTAGACCCAAAATGTAAACCAGAAAGTAGCCGAACATTTCATCAACAGTAATGAGCCTTAAAATAATTGGTTTCCATTGATGTATGTCTTCAGAATTTTTCACAATATTACATTTACCTATTGATGCAAACTTTAGATTCTTTTTTGTCTTTAACACTTTCTTTAGCGTGTGATGTCTCCTCTCGTTTCTGAGAGTAATAAATGAAATTAGGAGTATAAGATGGTCGCATACTGTATTGTCTTAAAATATGTATGTAGCCTGACTATTATCACGTAAGTTCATCATACCTCTGCAAGGCTTATCCTATTCATATTACCTTAGCTTTGTCATTTTGAATTATAAATAACATTGTAACGAATCAAATAACTTTCATCCCCTAATTGATACTTTTCAAAATTTCGTTCAATCGTTCCCCAATTAGTGCTTTAATTTGGTTAATCATGTAGAGCTGGATGAGTATTAATTAATCAATAATTAATAAACCAGCTTCGTTGTTAACGCTACAAAAGAGCAATTTATTAAAATAGAATGTGGAAATCAAATAATAATTTATTAGAATGTAACAACTGTGTTATAAACAATTTCTAATAACTAGTGGTCCCGCAGTATTCGAAATTCGACTATAATTAATTGAAATTATAAGTTTGAATATTATTAAGGTTCTATTATCAAAGATTATTATACTTCTTTATTCACAGATTTCACCAAGACTACACTTTAGACAAATATTAATAAAGATAAACAATATTTAATCTATTCTCAATTTGACCAAAGACTAAGAAAAGTTTGACAGTAAACAAATAGAATGCATGCGTGTGTATGTCAACTACATGGTATGTAGTGTGTGTAATGTTTTCTCTATTGATTTAATATATCTTTTGTGCATTATTTAAAAAAAAATTAGCATTGTGCACTTCTTCTCTATATTCTCTATAAGTGTGGAAAATTTCATACTCCTCCGTCCGCGCAATTTTCGTAAAAAGGGATACAAAGTTTTTGCTTCACGTATTAATATATAGATTAAACAGATGACAAAAATTGATCATCGTTCGACAGTATTTTACAGTAAACAAATAGAATGCATGCGTGTGTGTGTCAAGTACATGGTAGTGTGTGTAATGATTTTTTTAATGTATTTTTTAAGCATAATTTAAAAAAAATATTAACTTTCTGCATTCCTTCTCTATATTCTCTATAAGTTTGGGAAATTTCATACTCCTCCGTCCACGCAATTTTCGTAAAAAGGTGTACAAAAGTTTTTGCTTCACGTATTAATTTATAGATGATTTCGGTTTAAGTTTATCATATGTGAGTTTATCATAGGTAGAGATGATATTAGTTTGGTTTGATATTTAAGAATTGGCATTGTTTAAATTTTTATGACCTAAAGTTAAATTCATAAATCAAAACGTAATACAATACTTGTCCTTTATTTCTACCGCATAATGGACAACATCGGTTGGTTCTATTCGTGATATTGGCAATGTTAGAGAGCGACGGTGACTATTTAAGATGAACTGGACCGTGAGCCGGTCTGCTATTGAAGGTAATATAAAAGAAATCCCTCAATCAGTTAGATTCTGTTGAAAACCTCGGATCTTTTCAACGTACTGCAGAATCGTGTCTTTGGTAATCTTAATAAAATATTATCTATATGTATATATAAATGAATTTCTGTTCGTTAGTCTCGCTAAAATTCGGGAACGGCTGGACCGATTTGGCTAATTTTGGTCTTGAACTATTTGTGGAAGTCCAGAGAAGGTCTAAAAGGTAGATAAATATGAAAATACTCGGAATTAAATAAAAATAACAATTTTGTTTTTCCTTTGATGTGTCCTCCGTCGGGCGGATTCCTTTTGTTTGTTTTAAGTTTATTTTATACAAAAGTTTAGGTCTTTTATTTATTGATTGAGGCACTACGAAGTCTGCCGGGTCAGCTAGTTATCAATAACTTTGTTGAGAGAATCGTGTTTTTTTTTTCGATTTTCATGAGTCGTAGACATAATTAAAACTAGTTAATCTTGTAGGTTTTTAGTATTTTTATTTTACACTTTCCGACTATTCCAATACTTTAAGGTTTTCGTGTTCACGGACCACTGGGGTATTTATTATCCGTCGACATGTGAATGTTAGACAAATAATAAAATAAGTTTAATTGAAAATAGTTGAAAGTAATTTTAATTATTATGTATAAGTGTTAACTAACACTAATCTAATTTAAGATAAGATTACCTAATTTTTTTGTTTTACGATTACTAAAACCCGGATAGAAATCAAGTTGGCCTCTTAAAAATAAATGATAAATGCGAGCAACGCTACTAGAACTCACTATATAGTTTATTGGGTTTCTTGAGAATTCACGTTCATTTCCCCCGGGACAAGTTCCTGATTGTACGGAAGCTGTAACAGGACACACCTGAAATTTATACATTACTTTTGCTGTATTATCTGGTCAAAGTTACATTTCTATTGGCATTTTGTGTTTTAGTAGCCGGAGAATTACCTACCCAGTTTCATATATTGGAAATGTCAAAAATTCTGAATCTGTCAAAATTTCTGAAAGAACAAACTGATTTAAGTACGTTTAAGCTAAGCTTGTTGACCATATTTGACGAGAATATTATTGTCGTTATGGTATTTAAGCTGAATAAAAAAATTAAGCTATGTTGTTCTGCAATTATTAAGAAAAACGTAGTTAAGGATGGTGAGAAGAGCAGCTTTTTGTTGATCATTACTCACAAAATGCGTCCTATTTGTTGCTGTCGCAAGCGAGCGTACAGTTCATTATAAATATAATATGCACATATATGCGTTTAATAAATTCTGCTTGCAAATCTCAAAGTGGCTTTCTAGGGCTTAGTTGTTTAAGCAATGAACACATGAAGACGTTTTATTTGTCAAATAAATGTATTAAATGGATACGGGTGAATATAATATATACCTATCTCCCACAATCCTCTCTCTCTCTCTCTCTTAGATCGGTTCCTCACTGCTGAGGATCGTGACTCCGTCCGATTTCGTCAACCAACTGTCTCCATCGATCCCGCCCTGCAGCCCGGTGGAGTGCGTAATTATAATAATAAATTATCTCACAATAATATATTTCAATACAATCTGTGGTCTAGATTAAACAGATGTGTACTTTAGTGAGCCAATATAGAGCAATTGCTTAAAACTTTCGGGTGTAAATAAATGTTATCAAAAAAAAAAGTATATATTGATGTAGGAAGATAATTGAACAGTAAAGACACCAATCTCGGAAGCGAACCTTAATTAACCAACGAGACATGTTTGAAACACCAATTTATACGATTGCGGCGATGTCAGCCGTTTTCCGACAAGTGGAAAGCGTTTCGAAAATAATTCTCGGTGGGGACAGGCAGGCACCGAGCAAATAAACTGCAAATCGACTGCATAGTCACAGTGCGATTGGTTTCCGGACAAACCACGGTTTTACTTTAGGATTTACGATCTTTGAGCTTTTCCGATGAGATTAAAAAGGATTTTAGGACATTCTTACTAGTAAACTGACTGTTAAAAGGTGTTATTTCCCTCAGGCACAGCCCACTGAGTTTCTCGCCGGATCTTCTCAGTGGGTCGCGTTTCCGATCCGGTGGTAGATTCTGCGAAGCACGGCTCTTGCTAGGGTTCGTGTTAGCAACGTGACCTCACCTACTAGTTAAGGTTACGCTGAAACAGCCTCTCAAGGCTCTCAGCTAGGTAGGAAAAAAAAGAAAACGTGTTATTTTAGATTGTGAGCCAGCCATAATGACCGATAAAAATAAACGTTAAAACAATAATTTTTTCTGGTACCTGTAACACAAGTTCTTTACGAACTTATCACGGGACCAATTAACGTGGCGTGACTGTTAATAAATATTTATGAATTAAAAAAATAAATAATAAGCGTTGATTTGAAAATACGTACGAAATATAATTGATATACATAAAAATCGATTGCCACATGTATCATGGACCATCAGTTGATAATGGCTCAACCAGCTTGCTTCATTTCTTCTTCAGTGTGTTCGTAATTGATAATACATGATACAGGTTATGAAACCTGTTTTTTTTTTTTGCAAAATCATCGTCAATTTTTTTCGTATTATTAGCGACAGTCACAGCGGATGTTTGCCACGTTCCATTACTAGTATAATGATATAATTTTTTGTAAAAAAATAATGTACTAGCCGTACTCACCCGCTTCGCTGCG
Organism: Bombyx mandarina; assembly: GCF_030267445.1. Lineage (NCBI taxonomy): Eukaryota > Metazoa > Arthropoda > Insecta > Lepidoptera > Bombycidae > Bombyx > Bombyx mandarina. Next base: position 5,736,741 of record NC_143216.1, read on the forward strand.
CATTTAAAATTAACATTATTATATATTGTCATTATTATTAGGGAGTCCAACACTCATATAAATATTAGCCTATCCATTAAGTACATGTATTTTCTACATGGATACCAAGTTTCAAGTCGATCGGATGCATGGTTCAGTAGTTATAACGGAACATCCGTAAAAAACGCTGTAGATTTATATATTAGTATAGATAATATCAATTTGATGAGTGGATATACCTAATGCTTGGAATAATTAAACAATTTTTTTTTTTTTTTTTTTTTTTTTTTTTTTTTTTTTTTTTTTTTTTTTTTTTTTTTTTTTTTTTTTTTTTTTTTTTTTATTGCTTAGCTGGGTGGAGCTCGTCCACAGCCCACCTGGTGTTAAGTGGTTACTGGAGCCCATAGACATCTACGACGTAAATGCGCCACCCACCTTGAGATATCAGTTCTGAGGTCTCAGTACAGTTACAACGGCTGCCCACCCTTCAAACCGAAAGCATTACTGCTACACGGTAGAGATAGCCAGGGTGGTGGTACCTACTCGCGCGAACTCACAAGAGGTCCTACCACCAGTATATTTTATGATATTAAAAACGCTTATTGTTAGCGTTATTATTTTTAAAATAAAACTCAGTACAATTGTGTTTTAGTTTTTAAAAGTATTTTAAGCTGAGTATTCACGTTGTAATTTATATGTACCAAGTCGCTCTCAGGTGGGTCTTGAGTTAGAGCTTTCATTTATTTATTATAGTGAAACATTATTTTGCTTTAAGTGATATTTTGTCAACTTTATAAGAGAATCATTTAAATTTAATACATGCCTCGAAACTCCGATAAAATTTGGTGTTCATATTCTTGCTTTTACTAACGTGAGTTACTAAAGGAGTGAATGCTATACTTAAACTCACTTTGAGAGATGAAATCAGAGTTTCAATAGCATAACCGTTGTGTGTCTTAGTTATTAGTAACTGAAAATAATACATATACCTACATAGATATTTATGGTGATAATAATGATAATAAGAAACACTATTAATAAACCACTTGAATTTCACAATAACATTATTTTCACAACGGAAAACTTCATATTTTTTTAACAGAATAATTCATTAGCTCTTAGATACCTCTAGATAAATCTTACTGCCAGCCCTCAAGCTTCTACGTATCACATCTTTTTGTGTGCAAAGAAACGAATTGTCAAAATATTACAGAAAATAAGGCGGCAGGCAGTTAGCACAATATTCAAGTGTCGTCGAATAACAAATTGGTCATTCGTGAGCATGTAAACTGTCGTTCACACGTAAACTATTTGAAACAGCGGAATTTAAAAAAGGAACACGATACAGAATTTTTTAATTAAAAAAATAATAACACCACATTTATATTATAAATGTGGTGTCGTGGGACACCAGGTAGGAACGAAGTTCCTTCGGCTAATGTAGAATCGACACAATTTGCAAAAAAAAAATCGTGCTCAATTTTATGTTGGTTTTCTTGATTTTTCTCTTAAATTTTGCTGATTAGTTTTTAATTAAGTACAGGAAAGTATTTAGGAAATTCAGTATTTTAGGAAATAATAAATTACGTAAAATAAAAATAAAATCGTAATTCAAATTATCAATTAAAATAACAAAATATGTCTCTTTATTTTTGTTTGACAACATAAAATTACATAGAAATAGAAATAATTACAAAATAGAGAGAGAAGGGATGAGAGAACGAAAAGAAAGAGGGAGAAAGAGAAAGGTATTATACACTACTCGCTTGCGTATACGACTGTCGCGCCTGCGCACGTCTCATTTAACGGTTTTATTCCACGCACTTTTTTCCACGGATTTTTTCTTACGGTTTTACTATCACATTTTTTCAGTTCGGTCGCGCAGCAAAATCCCTATCCCCTCCAAGCCTGCCGTAAGGAACATCGCTCCAAAAAAAAAAAAATTAATTAAAAAAATTGTACTCCTAAAAATGATTGAAGTGAAGTTATAATCAAATTATCAAAGGTTGATAAAAATTACGAAAATAATATTAAATTAAATAACTTGTAAATCGTCAAACAGACAGGCTCATTCGTGTTTGTAAAATAAGGGCCTCATTATTTGAAGCAGTGCGCCGCGCTGTTCGCATATCGTTGAAAGGTTCTTTTGTTAGACCCCAAAACACTCCGGCAAAGTCAATCGTCAGCGAAGGCCCTTTAGGCTTTGTGAATTCACAAACTAAGGACTTACAAGTACATGCATGTTCGATTTAGGTTTCTGATTATATGTGCCTAAGCACTAAGACTAATCTTAACTCAGGTTTTTTTTTATTGCTTAGATGGTTGGACGAGCTCACAGCCCACATGGTGTTAAGTGGTTACTGGAGTCCATAGACATCTACAGCGTAATTCTCAATAAGGTCTCAAGCTCAGGTCTTAAGTATAGTTACAACGGCTGCCGCAGAAATAGGCAGGGTGGTGTTACCTACTCATGCAGACTCACAAGAGGTCCTACCACCAGTAATTACGCAAATTGTAATTTTGCGGGTTAATTTTTATTACACGATTTTATTCCTTCACCGTGGAAGTCAATCGTGAACATATGTTATATAAGTACGTATATTATTAGAAAAATTGGTACTTCCCGGCGGGATTCGAACACTGGTGCATCGCCAGATATGAATGCACCGGAGTCCGCACGGGTAGGTACTACCGTCCAGTCTATTTCTGCCGTAATGCGTTTGAAGGGTGGGGCAGCCGTCGTAACTATACTTGAGACCTTAAACTTGTATCTCAAGGTGGGTGGCGCATTTACGTTGTGGATGTCTATGGGCTCCAGTAACCACTTAACACCAGGTGGGCTGAGAGCTCGTCCACCCATCTAAGCAATAAAAAATAAATAAAAACTCATTAAAAGATAGACCGAATGCTCTTGTGTAGCTATAAAGATAATAAAAACTGCTACATAAAATCAATTGTTTTGTTTGTATGTAATATACAGTGTCTACAGCAGGGGTGGGCAAATATTTTGATAGTCGGCCACATTACAGATGAAAATTTGACCTCGGGCCAAACATTTTTTTTCTAATTTTATATTGTGCGATTATTATACATACTGTCGGTAGGCAGCGGCTTGGCTCTGCCCTTGGCATTGTTGACGTCCATGAGCGACGGTAACCACTCACCATCAGGTGGGCCGTATGCTCGTCTGCCTATATGGCAATAAAATAAAAATAAAAAATACTATAACTGTTCAATTATTATAATTATTTTTTCGAATAGGAGGCGTTGAAAAGTTCGGTTATCGGGAGAAAATTTTGGCTTCCACCAGCCCTGATAATATGTATCAGTATTGCTTAATATTTTATCTAAAAAAATTTATGTATCAGTTTATGTTAGACAGAAACTAATATTTGTGTTTTTAATAATAATATATGCAATGCTTCACGGGCCAGACAAATTTCCACCATTTGCCCAGGCCTGGTCTACAGTAACATTGAATAGTAAGGTATGTTGCTATGTAAGATACGTTGTATGTACCAACGTAATGGTCAACGGTTTACTTGAATAAGATGCCTTGTAGTATTTAAAGTTGCTAATTACATTTGATTTCTTTTATTAGAATTTTGTATAATTTTTAAGAGCACTTTAACATGCTTTTATTAGCTTGATCTGACGTTGGGCTTGACCTGACTTTGTAACGGAATCTTTAAAATTCGCGCACGTATGAAGATAATGATTGTGATAACCAGTGATAATATGTAGTTATATTTTTATTACTTTAACTTAATATTCTGAGGATCACCAGGATAAAGAAAAAAATATTAATTTCATTTTTGGTTTGCTATTTAAGTGTTTTATTTCAAATTCGCAAGTATGAACGTTTTCCGAAAATTTGGTGATAAAATTAATAAGCTCATTGGACTGTCGGTTATTCTAAAATTCTTTATTCAAATGTTGAAACCAATATAATATATTTCGGCGTTTGGCATAATCCTTTGTCAAGCCTAGGATGGCTTAGTAATTCTGCGGAGAGAAATATCGGGCTTTGACTTTGATTAAAACAAACAAGCTGTCCGGTGCATTTCCTTTATAGCGACGACTCAAGGGAACTTCACACACATAGACACAGCCCACTGAGTTTCTTGCCGGATTTTCTCAGTGGGTCGCGATTCCGGTCCGGTAGTAGATTCTAGGAAGCACTGCTCTTGCTAGGGCTAGTGTTAGATAATTCTCTCAGGCTCAGCCCGTGAGCTCACCTACCCGTCCGCGAGAAGCTGGAATAGCCTCTTAGGCTACCAAAGAAAAGGCGGAGAAAAAGACATTCTCAGTATAGATGCTGTATTCGCAAGTTGTATTAAGCGGAAATAGGTTAATGGTACAAAGTCAAGAGCAACTTTATAAACAATGTATAAATTAATGCATATTAATATTCCGTTATCGCCGTTAAGTGGTTATCGGAGCCCATAGACATCACGAGTAATACACATATCTGAGATTGATGTATCCATTATATTGTTTAACAGCTATACCGTTCTTCAAACCGGAACAGACTCCTTATTGCTTCGTGGATGAAATAGGCAAGATGGTGATATATGTGTTAAAATATACACATGTGATATAATATTTTCTTTACAAACGTGTCTTTTCTTAATTTGTTTCGGGTTTTTTATTTGGTAAATTCGTCATCATTTGTCTACCGTAAAGACGTTCACTATAATTTTACGCTTACGCAACAACGGTATATTTTCATCAATAACATGTTCTTCGCAGATTAACATAACAAAAACGCATACCGTGTGAAAGTATATAAGTAAACAGACCCTACCATCGAAATTCACGACGATTATCGTCCTCAATAATTTGACTTCAGTTATGACTGCGTACATTCCCACCGTCCGTGATTTCTCCCCTAATGTACAGGTAAAAGCAGATATAAGGCAAGACGTTCGAGGGGACGAAATCAATGGAAATAAAGAAACAGGGCGCCATTGTGTGCGTTTACGCAAGAGACCACGTGCGCGATCGTTCCCACGATATTTATTCAAGAGACCCGGGAAACATATATAAAGGGTGTGTGGACTTCATAACGGACCACTTCCGAATTTACCGAGCTATAGTACGTTACGCCCGGGGGACCGAGCCAGCGGCCCCCCGGGCTTGAAGCTATCAAGTCTAATTAAAAGTTGTCATTTGTCATTTAGTTGCTAATTAACGGAAAAACGGTTTCAACTGTGAACAATGACGCCACCGGAAGACCCTTTGAAGTGGATCGGAAGTCCGTCGGAAAATTTTCGATGTAAGTTGTCCTCTTTGTTAAAACTCTTCAGTGTTTTGTTTTAAAGTCACTTCTTTTCGTTGTAAAAATAGGAGTTAGTATATATATGATTTGAAAATTAAATATGTACTATTTAAGACATAGCTACTTAGATATTATTCGTTATTGGCCGGATCCTGTAATACAAAGATAGCAAGATTATTAATTACTTGTTCTTTGTTGCAGATTTCAAACAATTGCTTTGTGCATGTTATATATATGAAAAACAAAATTGAAAACAAAACTATGGTGAGCCTCAGAAGCCGTTGCATTATTGCGATGAATGCGGCGAGACGTAGCAGGATACATTTTCAGGACAATTTGAACAAAGAGACCATTGGAGCGGTAGCTAAGTAGAATTTACTACATCTTAGACTTCCCAAAGATAGTTTAGGCTTAGTTAGGTCTTAGTTTAAGCTTTCGCGTTACGTCTTAGAAATAGATTCTGTACCATTATGTGAATCATAATATAAGTTAAAGTACATCAAATAAGTTTTGCATTTCTGTGTCAATAGTATTTTAAACTTCGGTTCGAATGTTTTAAATCTAAATAGCCTTAATGATCGGTGTTGTTTGTTTTGTTCAAGTTAAAGTTTCATGTTTTTGTTTCACATTAATGTTATGCGTTTGGAATGAATGTTTGTTTGTTGTTCAGTTTGTTTTGCATTCCAACAAACTAGTTAATTTTGCATTCAGAGTATACGAAAGCTGTTATTATTGTCTGTTTACTTTGCTTTTGATTTACTTATATAAATTATCACCACGTCAAACTGATTAAAGTTTAAAATTAAAAATATTATCAACTTTAAAATTTTTGTTATTAGCTAGCTGTTGTGTTCAAGTTTGTCACGTTGTTTTTTTTTGTTTTATTAACGTTAATTTTGCATTTTGTTTCTGTTAAATTTTACAGCCGAAAAGAATTCGTTAAGTTCACAAACACCTTGTTTTCACAAAACTGTTACATTTAATTTGTTCGTAGTATTTGGATTTTTGATTGGTCTTGTTGGAGTGACTTATTACAACGAAACCGTTTCTCTAATGCTATTAGCTAAAGTTATCCGTTTTAAATTGTTGAATTTTCGTTTGTAAATTATTGTTGATTTATTTGTTTAAACTAAAGTTGAGTTTTTGTTTGGTTATTCGTGTTTCGTTCGTTTTGTTAACGCGTCAGACTTTTGAATTACTTGTGTTATACTAGCATACGTTTTTCGCGACACCGTTTGATAATCTGATTACCGAATATTAACGCTTCCTACGTTAAAACAAAGATGATTATACGTAAATTATAATTTGCGTAATTACTGGTGGCAGGACCTCTTGTGAGTCCGCGCGGGTGGGTACCACCGCCCCGCCTATTTCTGCCGTGAAGCAGTAATGCGTTTCGGTTTGAAGGGTGGGGCAGCCGTTGTAACTATACTGAGATCTTAGAACTTATATCTCAAGGTGGGTAACGTATTTAAGTTGTCTGTCTATGGGCTCCAGTAACCACTTAACACCAGGTGGGCTGTGAGCTCGTCCACCCATCATAAAGCAAAAAAAAAAGTATCGTGTACGTAATAAACTAACTAAAAGAAACTTTTTTTTTGTGAAAACAGCATCGAAACTTGTGTTAAAATGACGTGCTAATGACGTAATATTTTTTAATAGTGTGGATTCACAAACCACTATGTATAATTTTTATCATCCTAGCCTGAATACCAAATTAATTCCAATTCCAACTTAGTAATTTCGAAACTGCTTAAATACGGCGGGCTGTTTAATACGGATTCGGCTGAAGAAATTTTCTTTCTTAGGTCCCAAACCTCTATTCTAGAATTCGGATAATATCACTTTTTACTATGAACAATTAAAAAAGTAATCAATTTTTCCTCCACTATAGTAATTCAAATTTATGATCCATTTTTCTTTCTTTTTCAAAATTACTGTACTGAAAAATTTTAGTTTTTAATCCTTCTATGAAAGTATACATTTCTGTTACACATTATACTATGATGTTATGAAAAATCGATATCGTTTTGACACGCAAATAATTTTGAACAGAACATGTCCAAGTTTACCGAAGTGTGCCTTAAAGCTAAATGTGCCTAAAACTATTTTTTGATCCTTTTGCGCCTCCTTACAAGGTTCTAGTATCTACGAGAACCTTGTAAAGACGTTTTGTTGAATTGAAATTACCTTAGGGTATTTTTATTTAAGTCTATCTGCCTGTTAACTGTGATGACAGTCTAATGATTATTTTCTTCCTTGGATATTAGCTCTAGTTTGAGAGTTTCTCTCTGTTTTAACTTTAAAATTATAGCAATAGTTTTAAACTAGGTACGTAGAGTTCAATACACTTAATTCGCAGTTCACAAATTCACATAAGCTCCGGGAACAAAATATTCATTACAACTCATCATAAATTGTTCACTGTTCAGTTTTCTGTTTGTTAACGTTATGTAGTTGTAAGCGTTGAATTATTGTTAAGTTTGGATTGTGATATTATCGTTAAATCATTTCGATGGCTGTGTTCGTTAGTTTTACGTTAAGTTTTCGTTTTGACTGTTGATTTGTTGTTGTTATGCCGACATTAAGGCCACAATACTGACCTCTCTTGTACTATATTTTATTGCTAAGTGTAGTTTAAGTATTTTAAGTTCTAGTTGAAACTGAAGCTTGAGTAAAATTAACGTGTTAGTTAGTATGATAGTAAAATGAATAGAGATGTTTGATTGTAATCGTGTGTTTGTGTGAAATATAAATTAAAAACAGCCAATATGTGTTTTTATTGGTTTCCCCTTTGAAACTGTATCCATAAAGATATTATTAGCTTAATAACGGACATTTGGTACTCAAGATATTAAAGTAAATATTTTATTGCTTTTTTTTAAACCTTTATTCTTTACAGGAGATCGAATGTGAGGTCATAGTTAAATGGTTACTCTTATCCATAGACACCGCAGAATCAATGCTTTCAGGTATGAGGTTGGAGTCTGAAAGTTGTTTTAATAACTGTTATTTTACTTTTTGTTAAAATTGAATGGACAGATATTGCGCGGCAGAAATGGATAGGAGGAGGGTAGATAAATTGACATTACCCCACAATATGCTCCAACACCATTTACCACTTTTCACTGAGTTAAAACCATCGTGATACGAATTGTATGTATTTTAGCGTATCTGTATATAAAGTAAAATATTCAGCCCACCGCAGCGTCGCTTGAATTTAGGCAGCGCATTCATATGCACACAGTACATTGTTTTTCTGGTTTAGAATTGGATAATACAATTTTAGAGCTTCAGCAAAGGCGGCTGGAGTACGGCCAACTGTTTCACTATCTTTAACCAAATTCGGGTGCTGTACCCGTATACATGTTTACGGAGTCTGTGCGGTCGCAAACATTGTCCATGCATTAGACGGTAGATACACAGATGTAATGAAGATAGTTTTCGGTTGAGGAAAACAAGAAGTTTCGATGCGCAATCTCGCCGCTTAGCTTCTTCTTAATTGCTTAACTTTAAACGGGGCATCTTCCTGTCGCCGAATTCGTTAAACTCGAGCCATACTTTTCCGAGAACGAGATACTTGGAACATTGCGACTTTGAAATTGAATAAATGAAAAATAAGTTGACTTTTAAATGTGTTTTGTTTTTTTCTCAAAATCATTTATGTGCTACTAGGTAATGACCGAGCTTTGCTCGGTATTTTTTTTGATAAATTGTCATCATCATCATCATCATCCCACTGCTGGACATAGGCCTTCCCCAATGCCTTCCACATAATGCGATCCTCCGCCTTCCGCGTCCAACGACTTCCCGCCGTGCGCACTAAGTCGTCAGTCCACCTGGTTGGAGGACGCCCCACGCTCCTAGTACCCATCCGTGGCCTCCATTCGAGGACTTTCCTTTCCCACCTTCCTTGATAAATTGTGTTTTTTAGAAATTATAGTTAAATTCGAATATAAATATTGATAAAATGATGAATTACATATTGATAAAATGATTGATAAAATATGAATAATATTTTTCGATCTTACCGACAGAATAATAATAAAATATGAACCTGGTTATTTAAAGAAAAAATTAAAAATATCGATAAAGTTGATTATTGAAAACACGAATAAAACAACATTTTCTGAAATTAAATCGTAGCTAGATCGATTTATCGCCCCCAAAAACCCCCGTAACTAAATTTTCTGAAAATCGTTGGAGCCGTTTCCGGGATTCAGATTATGTATGAAATATATTTATATACAAAAATTGCTAGTTTAAAGATATACGATATTTACATATTAGTTAGTGAATTAAATATGGTATGAATTAAGACGTCAAAATACATTTGGCACGGAAATTTAACTAGGTTAACATTTCTACGTGTCTAAGATATCGTAAATTGTATAAAGACGTTTGTCTTCAAATACAGTTTCACGCCTGGCGAAGTGTAAAAGATGAAATATAAAAGGCATTCGTAATGCTTTTGAAGCGTTCGCCCCCGATCCAAATACACGTCGAAGTTCGAAATATTGCTGGCGACATTCGCACAACGTTTTATTGTTAAAATTATTTATTTTTCTCGTAAAGCGTCGTCTAGTTATAACAATGGGTTGAATGTTCTAAAATTCAATGGCATGTTGGCTGCTACAATATGTTGGATATTTCGTAGTTTCATTTTCACAAATGGCCAGCAAAGAATGTGTCGGAGTCTCATCCATCGACAGAGTTCCTCTTAATCCGGTGATAATTCCCGTACTTTGGCGACTTCTTTTCAGTTGCTTTTCAGTTCTTTCCTGTGTAGATACTAATCTCTGCTGGTTCATTTGCACGCGTCTAACTTTTTTTCGCACTAAATTTGAATAGTAATCAATTTTTTGTTGTAATCCGTCAAGCGACCAATAAAATTGAAGGTCAGCCAGGATTATTACGAAAAATGCGGCGTATATGCAAGTCAGTCCCACAGCGAAGTAATAAAGTTTTGGATCTATCGATGAATAGAATGGACAATCGTCTTGGAGGGCGAGGCAATTCCAGAAAAATGAAGGGTGTTCGATTTGTTCGTTCAAACTGGTCATAGTTATTCGTCACAATGATTTGAAATAATGATCAACAAAAAAAATTAGAGCATTTTTGTGGTGGTTTGACAAAAACGGGATTATTGAAGAACATAATGACTGCGTTTGACAATTCCATTTTCACTTCATAGTGACATTTTGTCCAAAGAGTAATATAAGAAATAAAAAAGAATGAAGTATGTAATACTTTTAAATGATTTTTGAAATTTCAAGCATTTTCCCAGATGTCAACAAGAAGTGCATCTCGACGCTTAAGCTCATTTTCATTTACATTTAATTAGCCGTATGCGTTGTGGCACTTTCTTTTAATTACGGTTTTCGAGCGTTGCTCTTTCTGTAATACTTAGTTTATGTGAAGCTACTTTTATATTTACCGCCATGATAAATAGGAGGGTTTATCTGATCCTCATCATATACACGCTAAAATTACGAAAGCGAATATTTTATAAGACGGTATACCCGTATTAAGCTATGCGACTATGACGTCACCAATTTGTTTAAGTAAATTCGAAGTCTAATACGACTTGACACGCGTTCACAAAATACATATTAGGTATATGTCGAAGAAGAAAAAGCATCGTTTAATAAAATTCAGTTTCGCAAAATTTATAAATTTACGTAATTAATGGTCGCAAACGTATTGTACGTCCTCTAGGACTGGTCTGGCTTAAGATCACTTTGAAATATATATACAATGGATACTAATCTAATGCTAGAATGGAGACGATATTATTATTTTCGTCAATTCCTGAGAGTAGTCCCGTGGGTGTGATTTGTTTAGTTTTCGATATACCACCTTTTTTTTTCTACCTAAACTGAGAGCCTTGAGAGGCTATATCAGCGTAGCCTTAACTAGTAGGTGAGCTCACGGGGCTCAAACCTGACGAAGTTGCTAAGATAAACCCTAGCAAGAGTCGTGCTTCGCAGAATCTACCACCCGATCGGAAACGCGACCCACTGAGAAGAACCGGCGAGAAACTCAATGGGCTGTGTCTGAGGGTTACGTTATACCACAAAACACTAATCATAATTTGTTCTCTGACAATGGCGGTGCCAATTTGGATATGGTTTTCAGTGATAAGATCAGAAGCCGGTCTTTCGGCTCTTTGTTTTTCACGAGACGTAGACATAATTATGTCCACTTTACAGTATAAACTCATGTTTGTTATTTTAATTTTATTATTTTGAACGTTTTGTTTACTGTTAGGAAAATATAAACGTCGACAAATTTAATAACATTTTACTAGTCCGTGATCATGAAAACTGTTACCTAAGTAAGTTAGTAAGTTTTTTTATGTTTAGGTAAGCTTTTTATTGGTGGTAGGACTTCTTGTGTGTCCGCACGGGTAGGTACCACCGCCCTGCCTATTTCTGCCGTGAAGCAGTAATGCGTTTCGACTTGAAGGGTGGGGCTGCCGTTGTAACTATACTGAGACCTTAGAACTTATATCTCAAGGTGGGTGGCGTATTTACGTTGTAGATGGTTAGACCATAGCCCATAGGGGCTCCAGTAACCACTTAACAAGGTGGGCCGTGAGCTCGTCCACCCATCAAAGCATTAAAAAAAAAAGTAATCGAAACTTTGGAAATAAAAAAATTACAACAAAAATCTAGATTAAAACCATAGAGCTGTATAGTTTCTTTAGCATTACGTTTGATATAATCCTGTTTTACCACAGAGTTCATCCACTGAGCATTTTATCACGTAGCGTCTGGCCCTTGAATGAACGGTATTGGCACCAAAAGATGCCCTTCTTCAAACGAGGTTTGAATATAGAATTTCAGAGTTAAGAAGCGGTATAGTGCTTCTAGTATTGATAGCGTCCGTCTCATGCAAGTCTGTCTCTCATCCGTCAGTGAGGACTATTAAAAGCATTTGATTCTTATAAAAATACTCTATTTTTAAGCTAGCATGTACGCTTAAAACTGTATATTAAACTAAAATAAGACTATTAAAATTCAGCTTTGAAGAACGCGCTCACGAGTTCAGCCTGAGAGGGTTCGCTAATATTTGCCTAAGTAAGAGCAGTGCCTTGCTGTATGTATCACCGCATAAATTTAGAATCGCGACCAACTGAGACGTTCCGGCGAGGAACTCAGTAGATTGTGTATGTGAGTTAAGTTTCGCGTCGAATTCTTCTTCGCATTTTATGAGTTCGACGAGAACTGTCACTCACTCTGTTGTTGATGGTATAGGTGACATGTAAATGTCATATTGAAGGCAAGTTCATGATGTCATTTTGTAATTAAATTTCCTTATACGTGATCTTTACCCTAAGTCAAATTTATTACTATGCACATTTTGAAGTCGTCGTGGCCTAAAGGATAAGACGTCCGGTGCATACGTGTTGAGCGATGCACCGGTGTTCGAATTCCGCAAGCGGGTACCAATTTTTCTAATGAAATACGTACTTAACAAACGTTCACGTTTGACTTCCACGGTGAAGGAATAGCATCGTGTAATAAAAATGAAACCCGCAAAATTATAATTTGCGTAATTACCCTGTAACTATACTGAGACCTTACATCTCAAGGTGGACCTCTTGTGAGTTCGCGCGGGTGGGTATCACCACCCTTCCTATTTCTGCCGTGAAGCAGTAATGCGTTTCGGTTTGAAGGGTGTGGCAGCCGTTGTAACTATACTTGAGACTTATATCTCAAGGTGGGTGGCGCATTTACGTTGTAGATGTCTATGAGCTCCGGTAACCACTTAACACCAGGTGGGCTGTGAGCTCGTCCATCCATCTATGCAATAAAAATAAAAAAAATATATGTAATCCCGACCTAACTTAAACTTGGATACGAAGAACGTATTATACTACTACTGCTGCGCTGGTACTATGACTCCGAAGTGGGTTTTGGCCTACGAAAATAAACGTTGCCATTCATCCCGGCGCTGCGCAAAACCTTGCTACTCCGACACTTGGAACTCATGCAAATTTCCTTCTACAGCGTCAGACCAGCAGTGCTTGGGCATCTCTACGAGGTGGCGTCCCTCCGATACACAGATATACAATACAGATACAACATTCATACATACAGATATACAAGGTACAAATTATAATATTAAAATATATATATTTATCTGCTTATACTTACGTTGATATTGGATAATAATTTAGAAGATAAGGTCTGCCGTTGTTGCGTCACACCTGCAGCCGTCACATGTGCTGATATCACCTGTGCTCTTCATCATTATAGACAGATTATGAAATTGAATTAAATTAAAATAAGTTGGTTAATAAATTTGCAATATATATTTAATGTTGTTTTTATAGATTTTTAAAAAAGACAACATACAAAGACATGTTATATGTTTTGATAATGTTTTTTTTTTGTTAGTGAAAAAATATTTTCATCAGCTTTATTCATTCAACTGGGGTTTGGTTTGGAGCTAATGCACTTCACGAAACCTACCTCGAAACAAGATAACCTCAATTGTTCTGTATATTAGCTGTCCTACCCCTCAAACCGAAGGGCATTATTGGTTTACGCCAGGAATACGATGATAGGACCTACCCATCCAAAGTCACAATTCGCACAACCAGTAAATAAATACTAGAGGTCCCGCAGAAGTCGAAATTCGACTGTAATTAATTGGAATTGTAAGTTTGTACATATTATGATTGTATTTTATACTTCTATAATCACAAATTTCGCCAAGACTGCACTATAAAAAATATTAACAAAGACAAACAATACTTAATCTCAATTTGACAACAGACGTCAAGAACAAAAGTTTGACAATACATAGTATGTATGCGTGTGTGCGACAAATACATGGTATGTAGTGTGTGTAATGTTTTCTCTATTGATTTAATATATCTTTTGTGCATTATTTAAAAAAAAAAATTAGCATTGTGCACTTCTTCTCGATATTCTCTATAAGTGTGGAAAATTTCATACTCCTCCGTCCGCGCAATTTTCGTAAAAAGTGATACAAAGTTTTTGCTTCACGTATTAATTATATAGATTAAACAGATGACAAAAATTGATCATCGTTCGACAGTATTTTAAACAAACTCTTTCATGAAGACACACTTTGTTGGCACACTAAAATGTTGTCCGTTAAAGTTTCACTTGCAACTTCTATACTTTTCGACTTGCCAATGCTTCATATTTTCAATACAATTTTGTTCGAGTAAGTTTATGATTTTTGAAAATTACGTCGAAACGTAAAATGAAACGTTTGTTCTTCTCAAAGAGCTTGATGTTTCTGTGGTATTTGATTATTTCAAATAAATTTTTTTCTATGAAAAGTTTTTTTAATACATATATGATTAAGTACTTGTCTGTTAATTATTTGTTTCATGGCAGCCATATTTTATTTGATTTAACAAAACACACCAGTCGTGTTAAAAATAACCATTTTTAGTGTTTTAATTATTAATGATAACAATAGCGAATTCATCCCATTTTAATTTTAATTAATATCATGTAGGTACGTACGTACATACGTGCGTAAAGTAGTTGGTTTCTTGTAATAATTAACAATTACTGTGAAAATTATCTTTTGATTTTATTAGCTTCATACTTTTGTTTTCTATATCATGTTACATTCAGTTTATATAAAAAAAAAAACTCATTTCTTCGCAATTATTTTTTCAGACTCTTCCCAGAGACGGCGAGCCAGTTCAGTATTACGCCCCGTTTTGGTTAAAGTTTTAACCTGACAATCGGCGAAATAACAGCCGGTTACGTTTTCTACCTCAGGAGACACCGCCAGGTATATTGAAGTCTGAGCCCCTTCCCGAGGGGTCTTAACAAAGAAACTTGTGACAGGAAGCCAGTACTTCGAAAATGGCAGTTTATCAGAATTTAAAATATCAGTATTTACTAAGCCGGGATGTAAGCAATTAGCAGTCACTCCAGTACCTTCAAGCCGTCTCGCCAACTCAGTGGTCATTAGAACATTACACAGCTTGCTGTTTTTATATGCTTGCATTTTACTGTATGACTGCGGGGTTTCTTTTTCCAAATTTAAATTGTTAAAATCAATAATTCCTTTTGTGTAGGCTAGGGAAGAAACGTTGATGATGCGACTCGGAGCTGACGATTTAATTAGCGGAAGAAGAAGCTTCGTGAGCAGAAATGGCCCGAAGTGATTTGCTTGCATACCGACAAACAAGCCGTTTTCCGTCTTTACATTGTCCACGACGAGTACTCCAGCATTGTTGATAAGAATGTCTAAACGATTTTCGGTTTTAATGAATTCTTCAGCGAATCTTCTGACGGAATCAAATGACGCTAAATCCAACTGACGATAATGCACATCGTGGTTCCCTGATTCTGCAATGATCTGGTCTCTGGCCTTGGTACCGCGTAGATCGTTCCTGCAAGCGAGTATTACCCGGGCTCCACGCTCCGCTAAATCTTTTGCTGTCTCGTATCCTATACCGTTGTTGCTTCCGGTCACTATCACCACTTTGCCGACCAAATGCCTGCTGCATTTATTTATACCATAAGTTAATTTACAATACGTTCTATAAAGTAACGCTAATATGAGATTCAACACAATAAAACTAATGAAAACCATCGCGCTAGCTTAAGGTCAGTTATAAACGTGATTCTCTGCACTCAGTCACACGCCACTAAAACTATTTATCAAATATAATAATAGATAAGTGCTTCTATAAATGTGCTGGCCATATCTTACGGATACCGGTAATTACGGATTAGATAGGTACTTTATTCAAACAGGTTTTGAATTAGCGATGACTATACTGATTTTGTACCTACATATTTCAAAGTAACTTAATTTACTTTACGAAATTGATTACAAAATCCAATAATAACTTTAATCTTGAATAATATTACTTAATTAATGGCAATCGTGTTTGGTTTTCAAATTTGCTCCTAGCATTTTTTGCTGAGCAATTATTATTTCAACAACATGCTATTCGTATTTCCACAAGGGTCGACTTCTTTACCTATTTATATTAATATAATATTTTATTTTAATATTATTGTTTTGTTTAGTAGTATTAAAATGTGTTTTCGTTTATTATTAAAAATATTTGCTGTAATTCTCAAAACAATGACGTTAAAATGATTCGCCAAATCTGCGATGAACAATACATTTCCCAGTTTTCCCACTGAGTTTCTCGCCGGATTTTCTCAGTGGGTCGCGTTTTTTCATCCGGTGGTAAATTCTGCAAAGCACTGCTCTTGCTAGGGCCAGTGTTAGCAACACTCCCGGTTTGAGCCCCGTGAGCTCACCTACACGTCAAGGAGAAGCTGAAATAGCCTATCCAGGCTATCAGCATAGGTAGGGAAAAAAAAACGATACACGTTGAGAAATTTCTTCAGAGTTTAAATTGATTTAATAGAGAATTAGATTAAGAGAGTTATATTTTTTTTTATATCATTTCCTTAATTTATTTTTTCCTACAACTTTCACAAGATTGTGAACAATGTTGTCTTCCCTTTATAGCATACAATGACCAATTAATTTCGTTAGTAAATATGTAAGTAATTTTATCCTTAAAACAACATACATTTATCAAAAATCAAAGTCAAATTTTACCCAATAAACGTCTTGTACGAGTTTATGGAGAGAAAAGTAGAATTATGTAATTTTTTCCAGTTAATCGATCATGCGATTCGACCGTGTGTCATGGCAATTAGATACAGTTTATTTATCAATCAATTAAGGGCCTTTTGGTATCACAAGGCAATTTATTTTGCTGAAAGATTTCAATTATATAACTTGGAGATAGTGAGTATAGGTATAATTTCTACCTAATACATTTATTTAATTACAAAAATTGAGTATTGTCTTCGATGCTGTGGTTGTTGTTACCGTTGTTGTTGTTATTGTTACCCGCGTAGGTAATGTCACTGTTGATGATGATCTTTGTATGTTAGTGTTATAGATTAGCTTTTATCTTAGCCAGCCTTATTCCTAATTTATACAATTAATAAGACTGTTGTTTGTAAACAATTTTTTTATTACTAGGTACTTGTTTACTAATTATTTGTTTCATAGTGGCCATATTTTATTTGATTTAACAAAGCACACTAGGTTTGTTAAAAATGAACAGATAAGAGTGATTTAATTATTAATGATAAAAATAGCAAATTCCTCTCATTTTTATTGTTTTGTATAGTAGATATCTACGTGCGCGCGTAGTTGGTTCCTTGAAATAATTAACAGTTAGTGTGAAAATTATCCTTTGATTTTATTACTTTCATAATTATTTTCTATATATATATGTCGGCGCAAATATGACTATTTACCTACTGATCATCAACTAATTACTCTGTGATAAGAAATTGATGTTAAACAGTTCCTTTTATTGTAATTTCAATACTTTAAAACGTGTTTGAAAAACGTGTAAACCCGCTCACGTGTTTGAAAAACGTGTAAACACGCTCACGTGTTTAAAACGTGTCAACACGCTCACGGGTACGAAGCCCCATAAATACGGCCGTGCTGTCTAGCACTGATTGATTCGTGTCCAAGCCGTTGTACTGTACGGATATCTCTGTAACGTTGTTATGCTTCTCGTGCAATATACGAAGTTTTCGTGAAGTTCTCGTGAAGTTTTGTTTCGGAAACCCAAACATGAGTCATTCGTCAAGAAAGTGATGACCGCGACGTCAGCGGTGCTGACGTCACACTTTTTACAAACAATACGGACGTCCCTACTCCGTCATCAGAAGCGGGATCACACGCCGCCTCCGCTCAGCAACAACCTGGTGACCAGATAATCGTATCGGCGGATAATGACTACCCTCCAGCATCAGCCGATAAGCCTGTACCGTCTGCTTCACAAACCAGCATGGTCGAGCGACGGAATCAACAATCAACTGATCAATGAATACAAAAGATAAGTTTTTATTTTTGATTACTAAAATTTCACCACAAAATTCATCTGAAGACCATGATATCCTTACAAAACGAACAACACCTTACACATTCTTATCCCACCTTCAATAAATCTACGAGAACCTCCGAGAAATCTACGAGAACCTCCGAGAAATCTACGAAAACCTCCGAGAACCCTACAATAAAATCGCATTAATAGTCTCAAACTTACATAGTTACAAGTAACGCAAGTATAACAGATGCGCTACTCAGAGAAACTTTTTATTCCTGCAGATCAATGGGAATCAAAGAAAACCTACGAGAATCAACGAGGCTGGTGCAGAGCGCGCACCGCCCAAGTGGGATCACATGCCGCCTCCGCTGAGCAACAACCTGGAGACCAGATAACCGTATCGGCGGAAGAAGACTACCCACCAGCATCAGCCGATGAACCTCTACCATCTACTTCACAAACCAGGATGGTCGAACAACAAAATCAACAATGGGCATAAGGATAAGTTTTTATTTTTGATTAATAAAATTACGCCACCACATGAGTACCACAGTGTACGCCACCACATGAGTACCACAGTGTACGCCACCACATGAGTACCACAGTGTACGCCACCACATGAGTACCACAGTGTACGCCCACTACATAAGTACCACAGTGTATGCCCACTACATAAGTACCACAGTGTACGTCCACTACATAAGTACCACAGTGTACGTCCACTACATAAGTACCACAGTGTACGTCCACTACATAAGTACCACAGTGTACGTCCACTACATAAGTACCACAGTGTACATACACTACATAAGTACCACAGTGTACGTCCACTACATAGTACCACAGTGTACGTTCACTACATAAGTACCACAGTGTACGTCACAATATAAAACTACACAAAATAAGTTATTTTCAAAGTAACATAAAAAGGTACACAGATACCAATCTCAGAAACAGACATTCCATTGTTTCAGATGGACTCCAAGAACTCTCTGGTGATACACCATACATGGGCGGCTGGTGCAGAGCGCGCACCGCCTGTCAGTATGGCCGTGTCGGCGCAAATATGACTATTTACCTACTGATCATCAACTAATTACTCTGTGATAAGAAATTGATGTTAAACAGTTCCTTTTATTGTAATTTCAATACTTTAAAACGTGTTTGAAAAACGTGTAAACCCGCTCACGTGTTTGAAAAACGTGTAAACACGCTCACGTGTTTAAAACGTGTCAACACGCTCACGGGTACGAAGCCCCATAAATACGGCCGTGCTGTCTAGCACTGATTGATTCGTGTCCGAGCCGTTGTACTGTACGGATATCTCTGTAACGTTGTTATGCTTCTCGTGCAATATACGAAGTTTTCGTGAAGTTCTCGTGAAGTTTTGTTTCGGAAACCCAAACATGAGTCATTCGTCAACAAATTAATGACCGTGACGTCGCAAGGCTGACGTCACACTTTTTAAAAACACTACGGCGCACAGTGGGTCGATTCTATGATTTTAGTGACTTAGGGACCAACTTGGTTTTTTTATAAAAAAAATTATGTAGATAGATAGAGCTCGTTAATCTCAATAGTAATTGTTTTGGGCAAAAATTACAAAACTTTATAGTTTGGTCAGAAAAATGTGTTTTGTTATTTTTTTGTATGGAGCGGGTCACATTAAATTAAATTCCTGCTAAGTACCGCGAGGTCCCGCTTTGAAACTTTATTTTCCTTATACCTTGTCTAGTCTACTATCATTTGATGCTATGAACATGTGCATAAAGTTGCAACTCTGCCAAATAAATGGATCGAAAAAATTTAATAAATACATAGAATAAAAACCTTTATATATTTTTTCGTAAGTGCTTTTAAGTTAAATTTGATATGGATTAGTAAGTAAAAGCACGTAATGATACCCATAATTACATAATACCTAACAACAATACATTTAGTAGGTCTCTAATTATGCAATCTCTCTAAATATTATATATTTTGTTTCACCTTTCGATCTTTGGGTCAGAAGACGAAAGAAGATTTTGTAAAATATCCTCATTAGTCGACGTTCTACTTCTCATTCTTGAATAACAACTCTCTGTATATTTCCGAAAATCTTTATTGCGAGCTTCCGCTGCCTCTTCCGAGAGTTTACCTATACGTATGGCACCAAAGTTCTTCATTATTGTATATCACTGCCATGTGCCAACAATTTATGGATACTGGAAGGCATATATAATACCAGGGATATAAATTAACATACAATACTGCAGTATATCTAAAAAATTCGGAAAAATTGGAAACGCGCTCTCCAGATGCAACAGAGTGAAGAATCACGTGAAACCTCTCTATTAAATCTTTACGTATTCCTCTAAGCGGGCTGTTTCTTCTGCATCCCTGAAAAATCTTCTGACAGTATTGCCATCATTGGTTGTTCTTACTCCTTGCTTAACAACATCTATAAGTAAACCGCATTCCTTTTTAAACGCTTGCTGTATAGCACTTTTTCTGGTTGTTATTTTTTCTTTGTCATCGCCCCTTGCAACTCCATTTCTTGAAGTCCAAACGATAAGACGTAAACAAAAAAGTGTCATTTAAAAAAATATCTCACAGGAAACTACATACGATGAAAAAATTGTGAAGTAATAAAATTATATTTACCGATATGAAGTAAGCACTCCATGCATCTTATCCAGGCATGTAAAGATGGTATTCCATACTGGAATATATCTTCATTATTTTCTCTTTGATAAGCAAGTCACTCCAAAAAACTCTGACGGTTTTGCTTTGCAAATATCACAGACAGCAGAAAATGTTTCTGACAAATATGAGGTTATTTTGCCGTCTATCATCATCATGTGCAATTGATGCTTAACTTCAACTTGTTTGATTTTTGATGGCTGAAGTCTTTCTATTTCTTCTGTTATGCTAGCTTTTATAATTGTCACTGTTGACTGCGTTTCTTTTGTAAATTTAAACATTATTGGACGGTGATAAAAAGTTGATGAGGGTAGGTCGTTTTCCCAAACAATTGTTCCATCAAATTTCTGAAGCCTTATAGGAACTAGACTGACCATGAAAATAGATGAATCATCAAACTCTGTTTCATCTTTTTGTTTATAATTACTTTCACCTGGGGCTCTATCAAAGCCTATTTGCTTATAAGCAGTAGCTCTCTTGCAGAGTCCAAATCCGAAGTAATCACATCTAAAAGCCTATATAGCGCCAAGTTTACTAATGCTTGCATTTTAATAGCAGCTCCTTCTTCAGTAATAATTACCTCGTCTTTCCCTGGATAACATTTGGTGTTTTTTTGCTTAATTTTATATTAAGAAGGGTATAAATCAGACCCATTTTCACTTGCTGCTTCTCTTAGGTTTATATACTGCCACTTAATTTAAGTGAAACTAATATTGCCTCATCGGGAGATTATGTACTACTTTTCACTTTACTTGTAATTAAATACTCCTTAACTTTTTCTAGATCTTCGGGGTGATTTAACAAGTGGTTCATTATTTCTCCTACATCTTCATTTCTAGTGTTTCTCAAACTAGAAATTGTAGTAGCTTTCATTTCATCCGGGGATAACGAAAGCGATTGGTAAATTTGTTCAATGCGTCTTCGTTTTTGCCTGGATCCCAATTCTTCAAAAGGTTTTCGAGGTGCAAAAATAGATGTCGAGGCTTCTGTAGTACATTTGAGGGTGGTACATTTTCAACATCTTCAGTATTAGAAATCTCGAGCCTTTCATGTGCAGTGTTGATAGCTTCAGGTATCATTCCTTCGGGCCAGTTTATTGCACATTCTAACCAATCACATTTTTTCCTTATAAACTGTGCTAACATGCGACTACTTCGTTTCCATATTGCACTTATATTTGAACAAAATTGCGTACAGAATTTTTGGATCTCAACATTTTTCTCTTCGGTCACGTTTATTTGATTTTGTAGGAATTGAAAGAGTTTTTTATTATCAGACAGCGACAGTAGTTGCTCTCTTAAAATCATAAATAATTCTAAATTGTTAAAAAAATTATCAATTATAAAGGAAACAGTAAGATCACAACGACAATCACGAGATGTTAGTAGTAGTACGAATAAACGAACACTAGTTAGTATATAATAAGCATGGTCACTTTATACTTCCAGAGACAAACAAATGTTTACTATATTTTCTACTACCCAGTAATGGCTGCTTAACTAATTATCCTCATTAAATAATGTTAACTATCCTAATAATTAGAGAGATTGCTTAATTAGAGACCTACTAAATGTATTGTTGTTAGGTATTATGTAATTAAGGGTATCATTACGTGCTTTTACTTACTAATCCATATCAAATTTAACTTAAAAGCACTTACGAAAAAATATATAAAGGTTTTTATTCTATGTATTTATTAAATTTTTTCGATCCATTTATTTGGCAGAGTTGCAACTTTATGCACATGTTCATAGCATCAAATGATAGTAGACTAGACAAGGTATAAGGAAAATAAAGTTTCAAAGCGGGACCTCGCGGTACTTAGCAGGAATTTAATTTAATGTGACCCGCTCCATACAAAAAAATCACAAAACACATTTTTCTGACCAAACTATAAAATTTTGTAATTTTTGCCCAAAACAATTATTATTGAGATTAACGAGCTCTATCTATCTACATAAAAAAAATTATAAAAAAACAAAGTTGGTCCCTAAGTCACTAAAATCACAGTATCGACCCACTGTGCGGCGGTCCCTACTCCGTCATATAAATACCATATTATATTCATTTTATATAAAAAAATATGTTTATATTATATATATAAATTTATTTCATTTCTCCGCAATTATTTTTTCAGACTCTTCCCAGAGACGGCGAGCCAGTTCAGTATTACGCCCCGTTTTGCTTAAAGTTTTAACCTGACAATCGGCGAAATAGCAGCCGGTTACGTTTTCTACCTCAGGAGACACCGCCAGGTATATTGAAGTCTGAGCCCCTTCCCGAGGGGTCTTAACAAATAAACTTGCGATAGGAACCCAGTACTTCGAAAATGGCAGTTTATCAGAATTTACAATTTCAGTTTTTACTAAGCCGGGATGTAAGCAATTAGCAGTCACTCCAGTACCTTCAAGCCGTCTCGCCAACTCAGTGGTCATTAGAACATTACACAGCTTGCTGTTTTTATATGCTTGCATTTTACTGTATGACTGCGGGGTTTCTTTTTCCAAATTTAAATTGTTAAAATCAATAATTCCTTTTGTGTAGGCTAGGGAAGAAACGTTGATGATGCGACTCGGAGCTGACGATTTAATTAGCGGAAGAAGAAGCTTCGTGAGCAGAAATGGCCCGAAGTGATTTGCTTGCATACCGACAAACAAGCCGTTTTCCGTCTTTACATTGTCCACGACGAGTACTCCAGCATTGTTGATAAGAATGTCTAAACGATTTTCGGTTTTAATGAATTCTTCAGCGAATCTTCTGACAGAATCAAATGACGCTAAATCCAACTGACGATAATGCACATCGTGGTTCCCTGATTCTGCAATGATCTGGTCTCTGGCCTTGGTACCGCGTAGATCGTTCCTGCAAGCGAGTATTACCCGGGCTCCACGCTCCGCTAAATCTTTTGCTGTCTCGTATCCTATACCGTTGTTGCTTCCGGTCACTATCACCACTTTGCCGACCAAATGCCTGCTGCATTTATTTATACCATAAGTTAATTTACAATACGTTCTATAAAGTAACGCTAATATGAGATTCAACACAATAAAACTAATGAAAACCATCGCGCTAGCTTAAGGTCAGTTATAAACGTGATTCTCTGCACTCAGTCACACGCCACTAAAACTATTTATCAAATATAATAATAGATAAGTGCTTCTATAAATGTGCTGGCCATATCTTACGGATACCGGTAATTACGGATTAGATAGGTACTTTATTCAAACAGGTTTTGAATTAGCGATGACTATACTGATTTTGTACCTACATATTTCAAAGTAACTTAATTTACTTTACGAAATTGATTACAAAATCCAATAATAACTTTAATCTTGAATAATATTACTTAATTAATGGCAATCGTGTTTGGTTTTCAAATTTGCTCCTAGCATTTTTTGCTGAGCAATTATTATTTCAACAACATGCTATTCGTATTTCCACAAGGGTCGACTTCTTTACCTATTTATATTAATATAATATTTTATTTTAATATTATTGTTTTGTTTAGTAGTATTAAAATGTGTTTTCGTTTATTATTAAAAATATTTGCTGTAATTCTCAAAACAATGACGTTAAAATGATTCGCCAAATCTGCGATGAACAATACTTTTCCTACTGAGTTTCTCGCCGGATTTTCTCAGTGGGTCGCGTTTTTTCATCCGGTGGTAAATTCTGCAAAGCACTGCTCTTGCTAGGGCCAGTGTTAGCAACACTCCCGGTTTGAGCCCCGTTAGCTCACCTACACGTCAAGGAGAAGCTGAAATAGCCTATCAAGGCTATCAGCATAGGTAGGGGAAAAAAAACGATACACGTTGAGAAATTTCTTCAGAGTTTAATTAGATTAAGAGAGTTATATTTTTTTTTTATATCATTTCCTTAATTTATTTTTTCCTACAACTTTCACAAGATTGTGAACAATGTCGTCTTCCCTTTATAGCATACAATGACCAATTAATTTCGTTAGTAAATATGTAAGTAATTTTATCCTTAAAACAACATACATTTATCAAAAATCAAAGTCAAATTTTACCCAATAAACGGCTTGTAAGAGTATAAGGAGAGAAAAGTAAAATTATGTAATTTTTTCCAGTTAATCGATCATGCGATTCGACCGTGTGTCATGGCAATTAGATACATTTTATTTATCAATCAATTAGGGGCCTTTTGGTATCACAAGGCAATTTATTTTGCTGAAAGATTTCAATTATATAACTTGGAGATAGTGAGTATAGGTATAATTTCTACCTAATACATTTATTTAATTACAAAAATTGAGTATTGTCTTCGATGCTGTGGTTGTTGTTACCGTTGTTGTTGTTATTGTTACCCGCGTAGCTAATGTCACTGTTGATGATGATCTTTGTATGTTAGTGTTATAGATTAGCTTTTAGCTTAGCCAGCCTTATTCCTAATTTATACAATTAATAAGACTGTTGTTTGTAAACAAGTTTTTTATTACTAGGTACTTGTTTACTAATTATTTGTTTCATAGTGGCCATATTTTATTTGATTTAACAAAGCACACTAGGTTTGTTAAAAATGAACAGATAAGAGTGATTTAATTATTAATGATAAAAATAGCAAATTCCTCTCATTTTTATTGTTTTGTATAGTAGGTATCTACGTGCGCGCGTAGTTGGTTCCTTGAAATAATTAACAGTTAGTGTGAAAATTATCCTTTGATTTTATTACTTTCATAATTATTTTCTATATATATAAATACCATATTATATTCATTTTATATAAAAAATATATTTATATTATATATATAAATTTATTTCATTTCTTCGCAATTATTTTTTCAGACTCTTCCCAAAGACGGCGAGCAAGTTCAGTATTACGCCCCGTTTCGGTTAAAGTTTTAACCTGACAATCGACGAAATAACAGCCTGTTACGTTTTCTACCTCAGGAGACACCGCCAGGTATATTGAAGTC
This sequence comes from Bombyx mandarina, assembly GCF_030267445.1. NCBI lineage: Eukaryota > Metazoa > Arthropoda > Insecta > Lepidoptera > Bombycidae > Bombyx > Bombyx mandarina. The sequence continues at coordinate 5,762,505 of NC_143216.1, forward strand.
TGAGCCCCTTCCCGAGGGGTCTTAACAAATAAACTTGCGATAGGAACCCAGTACTTCGAAAATGGCAGTTTATCATAATTTACAATTTCAGTTTTTACTAAGCCGGGATGTAAGCAATTAGCAGTCACTCCAGTACCTTCAAGCCGTCTCGCCAACTCAGTGGTCATTAGAACATTACACAGCTTGCTGTTTTTATATGCTTGCATTTTACTGTATGACTGCGGGGTTTCTTTTTCCAAATTTAAATTATTAAAATCAATAATTCCTTTTGAGTAGGCTATGGACGTAACGTTGATGATGCGACTCGGAGCTGACGATTTAATTAGCGGAAGAAGAAGCTTCGTGAGCAGAAATGGCCCGAAGTGATTTGTTTGCATACCGACAAACAAGCCGTTTTCCGTCTTTACATTGTCCACGACGAGTACTCCAGCATTGTTGATAAGAATGTCTAAACGCTTTTCGGTTTTAATGAATTCTTCAGCGAATCTTCTGACAGAATCAAATGACGCTAAATCCAGCTGACGATAATGCACATCCTGGTTCCCGGATTCTGAAATGATCTGGTCTCTGGCCTTGTTACCGTGTAGATCATTTATGCAAGCGAGTATTACCCGGGCTCCACGCTCCGCTAAGTCTTTTGCTGTCTCGTATCCTATACCGCTGCTGCTTCCGGTCACTATCACCACTTTACCGACCAAATGCCTGCTGCATTTATTTATACCGTATGATAATTTACAATACGTTCTATAAATTAACGCTAATATGAGGGTCAACACAATAAAACTAACGAAAACCATCGCGCTAACTTAAGGTCAGTTATATACGCGATTCTCTGCACTCAGTCACACGCCACTAAAACAATTTATCAAATATGATAGTGTGTGCTTCTATAAATATGTGCTAGCCATATCTTACGGATTAGATACTTTATTGAAGTAGGTTTTGAATTAGTGACAACTAATGCGAGGTCATTTTAATAGGTAACATATTTGACAATTCATCAAAATTCAACAACGTAACATTTTAACGGCGGGCATAAAATAATATATTTTTTTCGTTTTGTTAGAAGTTAGAACTGCACACTTTTTTCAACTGATCCTACTGACTACGTTTACCTGCCTATAAATTGGACCCCGATTGCTTAACGATTAGTAAACAAGAACAACATTACAGCCTTACTCTGTCAAAAGGGGGGAAAACGCTAAACAGTCAATCTCGTGAACTAGTGGTGAAATTGGACATTATTTTGAACGTGAATCAGTTAACGATTTGCCTCTTTTTTGCCATTGACACAATCGAGACAACGCGTTTCCGAAGCATTAGGAATAGGGAAGAGGCCAGTAACTCAGTAACTCGTCGGCCAGTAGCTCGTCGTCGTGGCCTAAAGGATAAGACGTCCGGTGCATTCGTATGTAGCGATGCACCGGTGTTCGAATCCCGCAGGCGAGTACCAATTTTTCTGATGAAATACGTACTTAACAAATGTTCACGATTGACTTCCACGGTGAAGGAATAACATCGAAATACGTTGTAGATATCTGTAGGCTCCAGTAACCACTTAACACCAGGTGGACTGTGAGCTCGTCCACCCATCTAAGTAATAAAAAAAAAAACGTAAAGTGATCAGTATAGTAAAGTGATGCCGCCATGCCCCGGGTCGGCCCTGAGCACCACGTGGTGGTGAGTTCTGGTGGCCACCCGAGGTCGCGAGAATCCGTGAGGAGTGCGTGAGGGTGTGCCGCCGGAGCGCACGCCACCGCCGCCGCCGTCGTCGTGACGCTACATTCGCGGAGACGGCAGCTCAGCTGCACGCTGACTGTCCTCAAAAGCAGGCGGCGCTGCAGCTGGCCTTCGATGAGGCCAAGAAGCAGAGCATGAAAACTCTCCTGGAGTCGCTCGATGATGATCCCTGGGGGCGTCCATATAAAATGGTTCGCAGGAAACTGCAACCGTTGACGCTCCTGGTGACCGAGCGGCTCCAGCCTCGGCAGCCGCGGGAAATTGTGGAAAAGCTATTCCCGCCGGCAGTGAGGGGGAACTTTGAACCCCCCTATATGGACGCTACGTGCACCACGCACCACTACCCGATCGGGACCCCGACGTCTGGAAGAAGCAGGCTCAAAGAGCCAGCCGTCGCCATTAGCCGAGGGCCCAATTTCTCGAAGTGAGCCCGGAAGCTCCACCGAGCATCCAGTTTGTGGCCGAGGTACCTGAGACAGGTCACCCCGGCGCGAACGCCTTCGATCAAGAGGTGGGCACCCGCAGGCGACGTCTGTCCCGGCCCGTGGGTTTTGTCGAGCGCCGCCTCGAGCCCCAACCGTCGGATCCTAGTGACAACGTGTGCTACGCTTGCGCAAGCCAGACGGGCAGACTCGCGGTGGTCAGGGAAGCGGTATACCGCGTCCTGCGCCGTACACAGGGTCACTCCGCGAATTACCGTGGATGCCCCCGAGCCCCAAAAATAAATTGACCCGTTGCCCGCCAAAACCGTATCCGAGCTTCCGGCCCTCACACCAAGGCCTCAGCACCCTCTGTGCCGAAGGCTAAGCCTGCCTTCGTGCCGGCGATGGTGCCTAGCGTCTCGGCCTGGGCTAAACCGCTGCCGTACACGAACACGGCTGCAACTCTCTCCGTAACTCACCCCTCCCCCGCGATTCGTCCCTCCCCCGCGACCTGCTCTCCGACCGCGTCCGACAATCTCGCTCTGGCCATCGACTTTTTTCAGTCGATCAACTTTGAGCGCGTTAATGAATGAATGAATGAATGAACACTTACTACCGCTTAGCTCGTACTCTCAAATCGGATATGGTAGTAACTATGCCACCCCTCATAGGCCCCTCAGGCCGACTCGCGGCGTTCGATGATGACGAAAAAGCAAAGCTGCTGGCTGATACATTGCAAACCTAGTACACGCCCAGCACTCAATCCATGGATCCTGTTCATGTAGAATTAGTAGACAGTGAGGAGCTTTCTTTTTCGACGTCGCAAAAGCGTTCGACAAAGTCTGGCACAACGGTTTGATTTTTACACTATTCAACATGGGCGTGCCGGATAGTCTCGTGCTCATCCACACGGGACTTCTTGTCGAACCGCTCTTTTCGACATCGAGTCGAGGGAACCCGCTCCTCCCCGCGATCTCTTACGGCTGGAGTCCCGCAAGGCTCTGTCCTTTGGCCCCCTCCTATTTAGCTTATTCGTCAACGATATTCCCCGGTCGCCGCCGACCCAGTTAGCTTTATTCCCCGACGACACGACTGTTTCCTATTCGAGTAGAAACAAGTCCCTAATCCCGAAGAAGCTTCAGAGCGCAGCCGTAGCAGTGCTATTTCAGAGGGGAAGCTCCACACGGATTTCCTCCCGGATTAGGAGGAGGAATCTCACACCCCCGATTACTCTCTTTAGACAACCCATACCCTGGGCCAGGAAGGTCAAGTACCTGGGCGTTACCCTGGATGCATCGATGACATTTCGCCCGCATATAAAATCAGTCCGCGACCGTGCCGCGTTTATTCTCGCGGTAAACTCTACTCCATGATCTGTAAGCGGAGTAAAATGTCCCTTTGGAACAAGGTGACACTTTACAAAACTTGCATAAGGTCCGTCATGACTTACGCGAGTGTGGTTTTCGCTCACGCGGCCCGCACACACATAGACACTCTTCAATTTCTACAATCCCGCTTTTGCAGGTTAGCCGTCTGAGCTCCGTGGTTCGTGAGAACGTTGACCTACACGACGACCTGGGCCTCGAATCAATCCAGAAATACATGAAGTCAGCGTCGGAACGGTACTTCGATAAGGCTATGCGTCATGATAATCGCCTAATCGTTGCCGCCGCTGACTACTCCCCGAATCCTGATCAAGCAGGAATTTACTACCGGATTGGAATCGCGGCCGGCTGATAAGATCCGGCGAGAAACTCAACGGGCTGATGTTTAGGTTTATGCTATTGTACTAGATGTGCGATAAAATATCTGCTGAAATCTAAATCGCTGCAGTCGTGCGAATTTTAGGGGTAAACTGAACCTAAAATATAGTTGTCTCTCTGAAAAGTTGTTTACCTGCCAATCTTACGTAACCTCTTTACAGTGGTTTGTCTCTTGACAGAGGTAGCTTCAAATAAAAATATGCGAATGTGCTACAATTTTTAATTACAATTTTTAAACGTTTCCGAAAGAACCGGGTGATTCGTGTAACACGGGATTCAAATACTCTTGCAGGTTCTAAATTCTTATTTATTCATAGAAACGAAGAAAAATACTTACTTAAATAAAACTTGAATTCTATATTATCATGACCACTCAATTTACAATAAAATGATGGTTGAAATAAAGATAACTAACTACACGAACAATTCTTATGTACATATATCCCGAGAGTCAAATTACCAAGACATTGGCATTTGTCTAATGGAACGGGTGGCTATTATGTTTAGCGAGCCATGATGTTATGTACCACTAACTTACGGTGACAACAGAAAATAATGTTTATTGGGTTACTCAAAGGTCATTTTCTTTATTTCCCAAACATGTTTGGCTAAGATGTGTGCCTGTGATTTTAAACGAGCATTCAAACTGTTAGTTATCTCTTTTTCTTACCAGATTTTTCTGAAGCATTAATTGATCATTCATTGACAAGATATGTGAGATGCGTATCTTGCGCAGTATTCTTGCAGTATCTGCTAGATGCATCTGGGTTGTTCAAAAGTGCTAATTATTACCAGAGTGCTACGTGACGGCCTCCAAAATATCTGAACTGGCTTCTACCTTTTCCTGTTTTAGTTTAACTCAAAGACCCATATGGGTGCTTTAATTTCGAAGTGCTTACTTTATTAAGGTGTATTTGGTTCGGAGTAGCCCCTAAATATATTAAATTATGTTCTAAGGCCTCTTGCAAAATTTTGGATACGTAGAAATCATTGTGGCCACGATAACTCTGATCCTGCTTCTCAGATGAAGATCTAGTATTGGACTTTTCATGCCACATTAAAGAGCGTGTGCTATGCCGTGTCCACATCGCAGTCATCATTGAAGACCTCCGTCGCCGGCCTCTTTCCGACACCAGCACCGTACGTCGCCTCAAAGATTATTAACGCGCGCACATTCACTAATGTTCTTGGATTTAGTAATTTTTCATTGAATGACACAACATTCGATTGCAAAAACAAGGCTTAAGAAATTACCATTATTTGCTAATCGAAACGGATTATTCGATATAACGATAATAAAATAGTGTGGTACTTCAATTTTTAAATAAGAATAATTGTGACTACCTACACTTAAAACAAATATTTTTAAATTAATTAAATACACGTTTTTTTGTTTGTTTTGTTTAGATAGGTGAACAATCTCACAGCCCACCTTTTAAGTGGTTACTGGAGCCCATGGACATCTACAACGTAAATGCGCCACCCACCTTGAGATATAAGTACTAAGATCTCAGTATAGTTACAACGGCTGCCCCACCCTTCAAACCGAAACGCATTACTGCTTCACGGCAGAAATAGGCATGGCGGTGGTACCTACCCGCGTGGACTCACAAGAGGTCTTACCGCCAGTAAAAAATTTGATTTGTACCTAAAATTACCAAATACATAAGTTGAAAACACAATAATACTTCTAAAAATAATCTCCTTAATGAAATCGTAGAATATTAACGAAACATTGCTATGTTATATCAGCGCTTTATTTATTTTTATGAAGCAAGCAAAAAGTTATATAACTTGACGACTGACGTAAATTTAAAGTTCAGTATATATGTGTTCTTACACATAGTATGACGTTAGAATTACAACTACGAGACAGCGTTCAATAAGCCGAAGTAAAAAATAATGTGTCATAGGCTTTATATCCGATGATAAAATTGATATGGTGTGAGGCTTATCTTGAGTAATGTTTGTGTGACTTTCTGAGATATATATTTCAACTGTGTAGAAGTTACCGAGTATATTATAATTAAATAAATATGTTTTGGTGGACGGTATTAGCCGTCATTGGAGTTATAGTGCTATTAGTAAAGGTGCATCAAAAACTGACGCTTGGAATATGTAAGTCGAGTGCGCATATGGTGGGTAAAGTAGTTATAGTGACTGGAGGAAACAGTGGCATTGGTTTTGAGACAGCAAAAGACTTGGCTTGTAGAGGTGCACGAGTTATACTAGCTTGTAGAAGTGTCCGCAAAGCTGAAATAGCTAAAGAAGAATTGATTAAAGCTAGTGGTAACACAGATATTATTTGTAAGCAGTTAGATCTTTCATCGCTCGAGTCTGTTAGAAATTTTTGTGAAGATATAGACAGAAACGAAAAACGTTTGGACGTTCTTATTAACAATGCGGGTGCCGGTGGATTAGGCAATTACAAAACGGCGGACGGATTACATGTTGGAATGCAAGTTAATTATTTTGCTCCGTTTTTATTAACGTGCCGTCTGTTACCACTTCTAAGAAGATCCGAGCCGAGTCGAATTATTAATGTGTCCTCTATGTTGCACAAATACGGCGAACTGGATTTTGAAAATTTGAACATGGAAAAATACTGGAGTGACTATTTAGTATATGCAAACAGTAAATTGTTTCTGAACTTAATGACTTTAGAATTGAGTCGTAGATTGAAAGGGTCTAGGGTTACTGTGAACTGCTTACATCCGGGTATAGCTGCTACTAACTTAATGAGAAACGTGCCCAGTGAAATTATGAAGAAGATAATTTCGAAATCAATAGGCTTTATGTTCCAGAGTGCATGGGAAGCGTCTCAAACTTCTATCTATTTGTCAGTAGCACCAGAAATTCAAGATGTTAGTGGAAAGTATTTTAGTCATTGTTGTGAAACAAAGCCTTCGAAGCTATCTCTCGATGTTGAAAAAGCAAAAAGGCTTTGGGACGAATCAGAAAAATTAGTGAAGTTCAAGATATCAGAAAATTGATTAAAATATTCAACTTCGTATCGATGTTCTGTTCGTATCAATAAAAATGAATTTAAATATCAATTGTGTTTAAGTTTACGACAAAAAATAACCTTCAACGAATAAATTATTTTTAGATATTTCTTATGAGGTTTTAAGTGTTAGTGTCGATTATGTGATTATCTTTGCTGATGAGTTTCAATAATTTATAGTATATATTTATAATGTCAATATTTGGTTGTAACTTAAGACAGGCCAAGCTGAACGAATAAATTGACAAAATATTTGAACAGTGGTTATGAAGTAGTCAGTAGCTGTGGCTATTCTACTCGATATCCGGGTTGGGTTTTCGGTCGGAATAAGCGTCTTTTCTCAAGATATATGAACAGAGGTCCGGGTGTTTTGGTTTCTGTGGGTTTCCGGTACCTAAAACGCAGAAGATAATTTTAGTATAGGGATGTTGAATCATTCTAACGTGAATGTGTAGAACATTGCGCTGGTGGCGAAATCTTAATTATCATTGCAATCAATGGGCAGATGAATCCAGAGTCCACCTGGTATTTATTGGCAACTGACTACGGATTGCTAATCGCTTTGGGAGTTAAGTGCTTGAAGTCTACTTTTTATATTAAGTAGTATCTCACTCTTCAAAGAGATGACTGTTTTGATTGACAGCAGAAATAGGGAGAATAGCGATTACATCTAAATAATGACAGCGTGGAGCGGTGTTTTTTCTACAAAATTGTTCACACACTTGCCCATATTATGCTAAACCGAATAACAACTACAACGAAGCTGATTGGAATTGTTTGCGTGTTACATAATGTTGGATTACGAGTTAATTTGTGGTCAGCAGACTAACGAGTGTACCAATAGTCAGTGTCTACGCTTCTCATTAATTTATACTGCACATATTCGTATATAGCTGGCGTTAAATTGAAATAATTCGACGCGATAGCGGAGCGTCGCTGTGGCCGGTTTATTTGCGCATAAATCTCCTTCGTGGTACATCTGATTTACAGTAGTGCTCTTTGTGCTAGCTCACCTCTCTGTTTGCGGAGATTTGCGAGTGGATACTTGCATTGCTACCATTGCATTGTTCGGAATCACGTCTCGATAATTCTTTAAGTAATATATTATTACCGTTTTTCGCAAACCAATCGAAAATGGACTTGTGTCTGTGCGATTATGCACGCTGATCTCTAGCGTAGCTGAACGAATTTTAGAAACAGTTTTCAGTGATTTATGTCTGGGCTATTGTCTTCTAATATATTATTACAATTGTTATTCGTAGTTTTGTTTGTTTGTTCGTGATTCATGCAAGCGTGTCACTTATATGGTGGTACGCAAGTAACTCAAATTGGTGTTCTCATACATGTAACTATAGTTACAGAAAAGCGTGGGTCGGTTCTAGGAGTTTTAAATCAAATTTAGTTCATGGTTGCCAATGCCATCAATTTCTGTGATTTAACGGTTGAATTGGTCGGATAATCTCTTAGGTATATTATTCGACTTTCCAGTATGAACAACGTACTCAATATATAGGGACATTAGTTTTCATTTAAAGAATATTGAAAAATGACATTGTCCTAAATAATCGTTTATTTAATTTTCTATTGTATGTTGCTAGTGTTTTCATCGCCAATTCATAAGAGTTTGGTTTAAAAAAATAACGAATACAATTAGAACACAGATGACTAATGTAGTTGTTTTGGAGGTTAGCATTTTCTATACAATAGTATAAATGACGAGCACAAAACAAAGAGCATTAAATGAAAAGTCTATGAAAAGCAAAACGTTAATAAAATTTAGAGGCAAGCTATAAAATTTCAAATTTTGTCCATTATAAAATGCATTATTGAAATTTGCACCAGGATATGTTGTATTAAAAATCGAAGAATATTTAAAACTTTTTTTTTTTTTTTTTATTGCCCTTATAGGCAGACGAGCATACGGCCCACCTGATGGTGAGTGGTTACCGTCGCCCATGGACTTCACCAATGCCAGGGGCAGAGCCAAGCCGCTGCCTACCGCCTATTTACCTATTTAATAGGATTCCTTAATAATTCAGAACGTTAGTCGTTGTTAATTCTAAGATGACAAATTGTATAAAGTTTTACCATAGCATTATGGCCTTAATATCTTTAATAGGAAAATTATGTCTTTATTCACACATACTATAAAATTCTATTATTTAAGAAAAAATGCGCATACTTTTTCGTATTAAAATCCAATTTTTCTGAGTTTTGTAAAAGAAAGTATACAAAAACAATTGGACTTATTGTAATGAAATTATAAAAAATGAAGTTTAGAAAAGAACCTAAGCAAATCTTCCACGGCGACCTCTTTAACTTCGTTTTTAAATCCAATAGCTGTGAGGGAGGGGGGCTTTCAGTTTATCCCGTCAAGCATCTAAGTAGATGCACGCAATAGGTATGCATAATATTATAATATCAATAATGATTTATGCATTATTTTGAAAGTAATAAGTGATGTAGCCCGTATATTTTTAAGGATAATACATCACACTTCACAATGTTTCAACGGTGATTCGATAAGAACAGATTTAAAAGCAGGAAAATAGGCGGTTCGCCGCTGGAAGTGCGGACAATATTAATGTCGTCCATAAGTCAGCCGCGCTATCCGAGTAGGTATTTTTCTCGCCGCCTAGGACCGTTTGTAATTAACAAGATTAGCATATTTTGTTGGGAAGGCCTTTTTGCAGCTCAACAGGAACGGACCGTTTCGCAGTTTGTGCCATGCCATGCCTCAGAATGTTTGATAGCAGGTCGATAGATAGCTGGTGGTAATTTTTGTCGCTATGCTCTATAAATATTACATTTTTTTATTGAAGTTAGAATAACCACGTTTGTTATAATAAACAGTTCTGTGTTAAGTTTTCTATTTAGTATTTTCTATCTTGCTAATAAACCTGGAAAAATATGAACGATAGAAAACAAATACGTCAGCAATGTATATGACAGAAAATGTCCCTTTGTTCGTTCTTGAAAAATATTCAGAGCTGCGCTAGCACACTGTATGAATAGTGACAGAGACCGCGTCGACTAGATGTACATAGGAACTCTGAGGTCCAAGTAAGCGTAGAATTTTTGATGCCGGGCACAAAATACCCAATAAACCGACTTCATTCAAACGTGCATTCAAAGTGCCGCATCGCCTACCTATGTTGCTAATATGACCAAAAACTTTCCTGAATATTCAAGTATAGTTTTTTAAATTTCAACTCAATTGGGTCGTGATGAGCGTAAAGCACTGATAATCATACAAATAAACAAAGCCACAAATTAGAATAAAAGAGATAAGTATAATTAAACGAAATTAAGCTATAAAATAATAATCGAATGTTAATCACGATTAAACATGTGAAAAATTTAAATTCTCGAAATTGAATAATCAAGAATATTTATTTAAATAAATTCGGTTGCATTTTGAATAGTTAAATTTACGTCCGGCGAGTATATGATGTTTTTAATCCACTAAGCTCCCTTTTATTACGTTCCCGTTGAAAAATATGCTTCATCGTATGTAAAGCGGAGGGTTTTTGCCTAATTTTCATGTCGAGCAGCCACCGTAAACGATCTTATTTGCATGAGGTTTATAGCTCGTTTTTTAGCACATTATATTTTGTTATTGAGACTTTTTCACGTTTCGAAATGAGCTCAAAATATTATGGAAATGCAGCGGATGTTTTTTTTTTTAGGTAAAGCAAAGCCTATTTCTGTTTGAGAGACTGGCACTGAATAAAAAGAAAAATGAAAACCGTAGAAAAGAGATTGTGATCATTTTTTGTTTATTTACGTTTACTCTGTCAACGTGGAAGCATTTTATATTTAACTGCAGATCACTATAAAAAAAAATTACTTTGTTGTTAGAAACAGTCCGCATCCCTGAGTGTAGTACCTATCCAATCTAACTAATATTGGCAATCGAGGTTCGGATTATTCCTGTCAGAGATATCCTCAAGTGCAAAAGATCCTAAGTTCTTAACCATGACGGGAATGGCACTGCCTACCTTGATCGTGACCGTACCAGTGTGTCTGAGCCGCCCTTCGCTTGCCCACGGTTCTGAGGCGACGGATCGGGGCGGATAACCCTCTCCGCTGCCTCGTTTTGCGAGATGATGGACTCATAGCTGCCGAGGATCGTAGCCACGACGGTATGTAGCGACAAATTCGGTCCTATTTGTGAGACGAGATCGGGAGACGTGGATCTGTGTCCTGGTCGTAGTTACAGTGGTGCCAACCCATAGTTCTTTCCCTCCGACCAACGTGATATAGGTACCGGCCGAAACAACACTAGTGAGCACCTGCGTCAGCCGGAAGATGAGATAACCTCAAACGCGTTTCACCCACTCCCCAAAACAGGACGCACCGCCTCGACAGTGCGAACATCGGCCGACGGTTTCACCAAACCGCGAGACCACGCCTCCAGCACCTGCGAGACTTTCTAGATACGATTACACTAGGCGACAGACTTAGTCCTCGACAAATTTGATATATCAGTTCTCTAAACAAAAATCAGGCGTAAACTGTAACATAACATTAACATTAATTCTGTATTACAACTTACAATCGGGGGCAAATTAAACTTGGTAACCTAGCCCGAACTAGGCTTCTTTGTATTATAGGAACTAAAGGCTGCAGATAAATACAAAGGCACGTAGCATCTAAAAAAAAAAGAAAAAAACTGAAATAGACAATTTTTTTAGTTTTGTTATAATCGTTGGTAAATTACTCTGATATTTTGTAACAGAATAATAACAAGTAATTTTCATTCAGCGTGGGTAAAATTTAATGGTGTTGCGTTTGTGGTGGGCGAAAGTCAAGTCATCCTGAGAAATAATACACTTAATTTTTAAGTGTGTCAGTGTGTTGACAGCAGTTGAACGCGGTGGTCACACGCAAACCTATTGGCTTTAAATCAATAATTATCATTGCAATTCTCGATTGCTTAACAAATTTAAGCATCGGTATTATTAAAATAGTGAAAAGTCAACTTTTTTTTTATTGCTTAGATGGATGGACGAGCTCACAGCCCACCTGGTGTTAAGTGGTTACTGGAGCCCATAGACATCTACAACGTAAATGCGCCATCCACCTCGAGATATAAGTTCTAAGGTCTCAGTATAGTTACAACGGCTACCCCACCCTTCGAACTGAAAGGCATTACTGCTTCACGGCTGAAATAGGCGGGGTGGTGGTACATACTCGTGCGGACTCTTAGGAGGTCCTACCAAAGTGATTTCGCAAATTATAATTTTGCAGGTTTGATTTTTATTACACGATGTTATTCCTTCACCGTGGAAGTCAATCGTGAACATTTGTTGAGAAAAATTTGTACCTGCCTGCGGGATTCGAACACCGGTGCATCGCTACATACGAATGCACCGGACGTCTTATCCTTTAGGCCACGAAGACTACAACTAGACTGTTTCGTAATAAATTTCTGTTTCGCATTATAGTATGTATGAACTTGTAATAAAATCTCTTTGGCTATACTATTTGTATCTGGCTGGTTTTGGTATCATTAAAAGTTTAAATTTTAAAGAAGATAATTCCAAATTCAAATTAAGAAAATGTGTGATTTTTAATTATTTTTCGTACTGTCAAGATGAGTGAATCTAATGAAGAAATTCGATACATTTTAAAATACTACAAAAAAGGTAAAAATGCAAGGCAAGCCGCGAAAAAACTTTGCGATGTTTATGGACTGATAAGTGCAGTGTCTGTGAGAGTAGCACAAAGATTTAAGGGTTTTCAATCCGGAAATGTTGATGCTTCTTCCAGACGTCGGGGGTCCCGATCGGATAGTGGTGCGTGCCCCACGTGGCGTCCATCTAGGGGGTTCAAAGTTCCCCCCACTGCTGGCGGGAATAGAGTTTCCACAATTTCCCGCGGCTGCCGAGGTTGGAGCCGCTCGGTCACCAGGAGCGTCCACAGTTGCAGTTTCCTGCGAACCATCTATATGGACGCCCCCAGGGATCATCATCGAGCCACTCCAGGAGAGTCTTCATGCTCTGCTTCTTGACCTCATCGAAGGCTAGCTGCAGCGCCGCCTGCTTTTGAGGACAGTCAGCGTACAGCTGAGCTGCCGTCTCCGCGAATGTAGCGTCACAACGACGGCGGCGGCGGTGGCGTGCGCTCCGGCGGCCCACCCTCACGCACTCCTCACGGATTCTCGCAACCTCGGGTGGCCACCAGAACTCACCACCACGTGGTGCTCAGGGCCGACCCGGGGCATGGCGGCATCACTTTACTGTACTGATCACTTTACTTTTTTTTTATTGCTTAGATGGGTGGACGAGCTCACAGTCCACCTGGTGCTAAGTGGTTACTGGAGCCCATAGACATCTACAACGTAAATGCGCCACCCACCTTGAGATATGAGTTCTATGGTCTCAGTATAGTTACAACGGCTACCCCACCCTTCGAACCGAAACGCATTACTGCTTCACGGCGGAAATAGGCGGGGTGGTGGTACCTACCCGTGCGGACTCCCAAGAGGTCCTACCACCAGTGAAAACATTACAGTATACCTATTTCCACGTTTTCTGTGACCCACTGGTAGATTCTGCGAAGCACTGCTCTTGCTAGGGCCAGTGTTAGCAACACTCCGGTTTGAGCCCCGTGAGCTCACCTACACGTTAGGGCGAAGCTGATATAGCCTCTCAAGGCTATCAGCATAGGTAAAAAAAAAGCCCTCCGTGTATTCCTGTTCTCATAGGTTTACGTATCAACAATCATATGCGACAATCCACTCTCTCGACGTCCTGTTAAAGCGATACTAAGCACCCAAACACAGTCTTAATAAAGTTTGACTTATAATTTTAGACGGAACCATGCTGTTGGTCGTTAGGTCGAGAATATTTCTGAGTACGTACCTAGTTCTGGAACTGACAGTTAACTTGAACTTCTTCGGGCTTCAACGAGAAGCAACCTTCTCTCCGCGACTGAAATTTGTTAAATATTACGCAATCGTGCAAGACGTCTTGTTTAAAGATCGTGCTCGGCAACGAGGGGGAAAACATAATTTAACTAAAACGACTCTTAGAAGCTACGCTGCGTTAAATAAAAGTTATTTCAAAATGAAATTTCACTCAAAACGGGTCAAAATACTTGGAATTGTAAATTGTAAATTTCGCACCCACGAAAATATATCAGGCCAATAGGTATCAAATATTTTTTATAATTTCCCTTTGCCTTTGTTTTGTGGTTTGAAAAACGTGAAATATTTAATTTAATTATATATGTTATTGGTAAGAATACAGTTTTTGTTGTTGTTGTTTATGACCGATAAACAATTTTACACCTGTGATATTCTCGTATAAGGTGGTTGGTTACTCGGTAGTAGTAAGATCGGAGTATCAATTATATTGAATACCGACTGTAAATATAAATAATAATAATATAAACTGGAACACATGGAACCGGAAGACAAGATGCTACTTATATCCTTGGGGGTTCAGAATAGTATTTACAGGAAGCTTTTAAACACTGCCACGAATATGCTCACAGTTAGTAACACCACTAGCACATCAGAATAGGATAACTCTGATAGACTGAACAGCATTTATGAATTTTTGGATAAATTTAGGTTAATTTCAGGTATATTGGTTGAAAATTAAATGTAATACTTATTATCACTCTCTATTTTATACATACATATCATTCATCATTCATACAAAAGGTTTTGTGTCTGGATTTATTTAAAAAAAATCAGTTAACTTAGAAATTAAGAGAGCTGAACTACAAGTTGACCTTTATAGAAGAAAATAAATCCTATCTTAATTAAGGTTGCCAGGAACGAAATGATTTACTTTGAACTTTCACTCTACTGAATTACCTTTAATTACGAGTGTAGCCTTACAAATACTTTGTGTCAAATATCCAAGAAGTTGATCGAGTAAAATGGACTGTCTCGATAATTTGTTCGTTTTTTTTTATTTATTTTTTTATTGCTTAGAGGGGTGGACGAGCTCACAGCCCACCTGATATTAAGTGGTTACTGGAGCCAATAGACATCTACAGAGTAAATGCGCCATCCACCTTGAGATATAAGTTCTAAGGTCTCAATATAGTTACAACGGCTGCCCCGCCCTTCAAACCGAAACGCATTACTGCTTCACGGCAGAAATAGGCAGGGTGGTGGTACCTATCCGTGCGGACTCACAAGATGTCCTACCACCAGTAATAAATAAATTTAAATGTGTACTTTTTTAGAGTTCTTTAGCTAAATGACAGGGAAATTGTGTGACAGGTCCGAAAGATCGCAATTGAGCGATTGGATATGCGGGGCACTATAGTTAATGATAAGTCTACTGCGTTCATAGCTATGCTATGCTATAGGAATTTAGAACATGTACACAGCTAACATGGGCTGAAAATCTGTCGAGTTTGCTCCCAGTTACCGCTCAATACCATTCGATACCTTGTTTGCTGTACAATGTACGTTAGACTGAACTAGATCAATGTTTACAGGATATCCTTGTTTAGATTTCACATTTCATGTCTAGTATTATTGATGAACTATACTGAACGTGTGTATATTTTCGTAACGTAACGAACGTAAACCAAATGATTTTGATAAGCTAAAATTACTTTAAGCCGAAAAGTTGACGCTGAGCTAAAATCATACGATCTGGATATTAATGTTAAACAACTAGCATTGCGTGTGCACGGTCACTAGGGCAGGACAATTTCAGATATGAAATAATTATTCCACAAATAACACAATTCGCTTTCTTTTTTCAGAAAAAATGTTTATAAAGTGTAAATTATTTAATGAAACCGTGTGTAAATTATATGAAGAACTTACAAAAGGCCACCATAATGTTTAAATGTCTTCAGTAAAGCCCATTATAATCGGAATAGCATATATACCTAAATCTCGATGGGTATTTAACTTAGAAATTTCTAGATTTGGTGAAAATGACAGATTCGGAGACAAGCCTGTTGTATTTCGTAATCTATAAAACTGTTAAAATGATTTCCCATTACAAATAATTGTTCATTTCAACTATCGCCGTTCGTTCGTAAGTAATTACACTAAAATGATGTTGTATTATAATGCCATTAAGCTTTATTGAACTGCAACATTTATTAATTGTTCAGTACCTGTTGATCAAAGTTTGAAACAAATTAAAGTTTTCAATGCGGAAACTTGCGAACTTTTGACTTACGAACTAAGTATTTCCTTGCAGAAATATTAGTCAGAGTCTGGTCTGATTATTAACGAAGCTAAAGTTTCTGAATATAGCTTGTAAGCTTGTTGTTAGTTCATAATGAACCATATTTGGACAGTTTCAAATTTTTATCACTCTCAACCTTTTTTTTTTAACGCTGGGGAATCCATTTACGGATACCCGGTCGAGAGGGGTAATAGACCGGGTTATGTCGGACTCCGGCGCCTCCAGAGAAGAAGAAGGAGAAGAGGAAGACCAAAGTCCTCCTCTTCTTCCAATTCCTACCGGGAGACTACGCCTTGAGAAAGGCGCGCGAGGCGCTGCGCGGCGTCTACCATGCAGGACCCGCCCCGCAAAACCGACTACCGACTAAACCCCATCGAGCTCCACCACTCCGACTCCACGAAACCTACGGTACCGCACAATGCGCGCCGCAGGCTCGCCGTCGCCGGTACCCGTCCTGACAATAGGACGGGGTCCCATCCCCGGGAAGATCCCGTAGGACGTCGTCTCGGGAGACACACCGTGAGTGGCGCATAGGAGCCACCTTGCTCACTCTCGAACCTAGAAGCTCTAAAAGCTCGATCTTCTGTTCATCTAGTCTAGATGTCCCATTTTGTATTAGGCTGTTCCCAGAGTCAATATATAGTCATATTATAAGACAAATACATTGTGGTCTTAATTCGTAGTTAGAAACGTCAATCGAAAAAACGCATAAAGTCAATTGAAAAAATTCTAGAATATGATTTTGAAACTTAAGGATGTGTTGAAGTCAATATTCGGAACTGTTCAGGAAAGCAAATTTCACGAAGATATTCTTTGGCAGGAAATTTTTCTTTCTCAGAGCGATGGCATGTATACAAAACAGTTTCCAACTTCTGACGGAACTGGGAAGTTTTTAAAACTTATTTTTAATCTCTGGAGTTCTAACTAAAATGCAGAGTTTACTTTCATTTTAACTTAACTGTCATTTTGAGAAGTGAATTAATTGATGCACGGCTTGCAACTTTACATGAAATTTAGATTACATTTTATGATGAGTAGAACGGACATGATGAGTAATCGAACTCATGGTCTTCCTGTTGAGTAGTTAGTGGAGTTGATCAATTGATTGAGTTGATAAATTATTGCACACACTTTCAGACTTGCGGCTGTCCTGTCAATTGCTGTTTCCCTTTCTGAAATTCCAGGTCTCAAAATTGAATACGCGATTATTTCGTCGTAAAAATAGCCACTATACTGGTCTCCCTTGCGGGCTCGTTATACTATCAACTATCTTCTTAGTTATACCTTATTCTTCTTAGTCATTTCACTCTTGACAGAGTGGTCGTGATTATTATGTAGTATTGGAGGGATCCAATTTGATGCGTGCTTTTTTTTATTGCTTAGATGAGTGGACGAGCTCACAACCCACCTGGTGTTAAGTGGTTAATTGAGCCCATAGACATTTACGACGTAAATGTGCCACGCACCTTGAGATACAAGTTCTAAGGTCTCAGTACAGTTACAACGGCTACCCCGCCCTTCAAACCGAAACGCATTACTGCTTCACGGCAGAAATAGGCAGGCAGGTGGTACCTACACGTGCGGACTCACAAGAGGTCCTACCACCAGTAAAATACGATATCCCGCCATCTCTTGCTGCTCGAGAGTATTCTGCTGCACTAATTTAAGGGACCTCCTGCTGTGGTCTTAATTTGGTCGGTCCACCGCATGGGAATTTTCCGCGTGGCCTTATGCTGTCTACTGGTGGCTACGAGACGTACTATAGACTGGTTGAGAAACGTGTCTAAAGAATGCTACCATTCTAGATTATACTGTAGAAAATTGATCTTTTAGGATACGTCATTTTCAAAGGTACAATGTATGTAAATAATTTAAAAAAGTAGTGCAAAATGTGCGCACCAACTTGATTTATGGTTAAGGAATTTAATGTATTTTTTTAAGCACTTAAGGTGTGAATAAGTGGGTCAAGAAACTATTAAATCATAGCGTGCGAGAATTAATTTAGAAATAGGCTGCTGTGAATTAAAGAATTATTGTGAGGCAAACTATTACCATAATGACGCACACAGAGGGAAATGACACATAAAGTGCTGTTATTTGACGGAGTATGAAAACTAAAAGGAAACTAAGTATGTATCTGAATTGGAGTCTTAAATATTTCTGAGGGCTTTAAAGCGCAGTAGGTGAACAGACTACAATCTAAGAAAAAAACAGACCAGGTTTTCAAAAATAAGTTGATTAGTTCATAATGTTATAAGTCCAACCTATACCACCGCACAACTAAAATAAACTCATCTGAATAAGTTTTTGATAGGCGGGTATAGTATTTTAAGGTTTTAACACTGACCTTAAAATACTATACCCACCTATCAAAAACTTATTCAGATGAGTTTTCAATAGTAGGCATGAATCAAAATTAATGACCAATAAATACCTGACAGCTTCAACTTTGTGGTCAGTAATCTAAATTAATAAAACTAGAAATAAAAAGGTATATTTTGTAGTAAATTTTATGAACGTTAAGGACCTTAACATAAATGTTACTAATATGTCTCTAATGTTTCATCATCTTCTGAGGCATTACCGCCCCGGTCTTAGCCTTGTTCAGTAGTTTTTTCCAGTCCGTTGTATTCTGGGCTTTTCTTTTCTAACTTATTAGTATCCTGTCGTATCCTGTCCTATCCCCCAAGTATCCTGTCGACGCCGCCTAACCATCTGAGTTTGAGCCTGCTTTTGCGGTCTCCCGACTGGCCTTCCAGAAGGCGTTTGGATACTTTAGTTTCGTTGTGAATTGACAACACGTGCCTTGCCTATCACAAACGTCTGATCTTCATGGTTTCTAATGTTTACTTATTTAATACTTATATAATATAATTAATCTGATCGAAAGCAGATTTTCGTGAGATGTTCAGAACCAATTTATACATTTATTCAGCCCAGAAATTGATCTACCGGTATCTTTCTCCACTGTCTTATTGGAATTCAGTGACAAAGAGCACGTTGAAACTGAATGCCAGAAAAATAATGCAATTTCATAGTCATGCCGATTCATTGGTTTCTTTTCAAATAACAGTGTTTTATTGTAGTATTTTTCTTGGGAACTATATAAAAGAATTAAGTCGGTGTAATTATTCACAGCGAGGTTCCGTGAATAACATTTTCATTTAATTAGATGACATTGGTTAATAAATTAATAATTACGTTTTTTTGGGAAGATTATTAATTTTGTTTAATTGAGAAAGAAGTTAAGTTTTTGCTCTCTATGGTGAAATGCATCTGTTTTTTTTAAATTAATTCTTCCGTTATTTCATTAAGCTGTAGCGTATTTTTTTTGCATTTTCTACTAGTAATTGAACATCGGTAGACGACGTTAGTAGGTAATAGAAGAAGAGTTTTATTAATCTAAAAAAATAATTATGTTGCACCTCATAATTCTCACTTAGAATCAGCAATTAGATTCGCTGGCTTTTTATGTAAACAAATTTATTTAATCTGAACTTACACATGTTTTTGGTGTTAACATGTGAAATTTGGTATAATATCTAGTAATACAATTTAATGTCTAAGTATTGGTGGCATTAGAAAAGGTATCAGAACTGTTTGGAATGGAAAAAAAACTACGTCAAACCTGAAAACTGAAACGATAAAGATTTTAAAGCATATTTTCCATTGGTTGGAGCGTCCCAACGAGACGCCTGCAAAGTTTGTTAGGAAATTTAAAATGAACCGCAAAGATTGCAGACGGCGTGGCGTTACGACTGCAAGCATCCGGCGACCGGAACTGGCAAACAAGCTTCCTAGAAATACCGGATCTAAGTACGTTTATCTAATGTGATTCTGTAATGTCTTAAAGCAAGCAGGAAAACGGAATTTGAATTGGAAAGCTGTGTAGCTGTCGTGCTAAGCGAGAATTAAAACAATTATCAGGCTGTGTTCATTTTAATTTCCACTGGAATTTTCGTTAATAGCCGTAACTAAACATGCTTTTGCTTGTATATAATATTTTATCCAAAACAACAAGTGCTATGAAAACAAACCTCTTTGTGAAACAGGATCGAAAATAGTAGTACAATGACGTAGCAATTAATATTAATTAATTAATAAGGGCGGGCAATGACGGAGAGTGGGCACCTATAGGAAATATTATTATGTATACATCGATCGAACGCTGCTCCATTCGAAGTACACACGTCTAGAATTTTGAATATTTTAAAAATTAAATTTCCTCCTTCATACGTTAAACTTCAGAATTAAGCCGCGGTAAATTTTTTTACATTTCAGTGAACCGCGAAAGTGACATAAGAAAACATTTAAAAAGAAGTTAGCTTCATTCTGAGCTCTGAAATATTTCCTGCACGTAATGGATGTAATTGTGGCGGAAAAGTGCCGCCGGAGAGGGCGTTTCTTCTGATCAATGGTCGGACGCGACGACCGCTTGATTGTGCTCATATTTTGTACGCGTAGTTTGATCTAAGAGTTGATTTTTCATTTCATTAAAATTATTCTAGAATTAGTCATTTAAAAGTCGTAGAGTTTTAATTACATAAAATTAAATATAGTCACTATAAAGTAAAAGAAGAATAAATGGAAATCTGATTTATAAAATGCGTTTATGTTAATTCACTGAGTACCCTTAATTTGATACTCAATGCAAAATATGTTAGGGTGTTTTCTATATTTGCAGCAAAGTGCTTTGATTTGGAGGGTCAGATAGACTTTATTCTAAGAGAATTGGGATATTGACGTTAGAGGTGTAGTCGTTAGACTTCACAGACAAACTTCGGTAACTTTTACTGAGTCAACTCAGATATCTTTACGATAATGATAACTATGATTATACTCTATGATATTTACATAACTTAATGAAAAAACTGGTAGGACACCGACTCCTATTTTCGTAAAGTTTGAAAACATATGCATAATTTTCGCACGTATATAAGTATAGAAAACTCTTGTAATAAATAAAATAATCAAAACGACTGATGAGTAATTAGTTATTGTTACGTCAGTAAGAGTAGTGCCATCTGTGGTCGAATAGCAGAAACGAATATCAAAAGAACTAGTAAAAGCGATTCAAATTAATAAAATAGCGAAATAAAAAAGAAGATCAAAAAGCGAAAAAATCATAATTTGCGTAAATACTGGTGGTAGGACCTCTTGTGAGTCCGCGCGGGTGGGGACCACCACCCTGCCTATTTCTGCCGTGAAGCAGTAATGCGTTTCGGTTTGAAGGATGGGGCAGCCGTTGTGACTATACTTGAGACCTTAGAACTTATATCTCAAGGTGGGTGGCGCATTTACGTTGTGGATGTCTACGGGCTCCAGTAACCACTTAACACAAGGTGGGCTGTGAGCTCGTTCACCCATCTAAGCAATAAAAGAAAAGCGAGAACGCTCGAGAGGTGCAACGCCATCTATTATCAAATAGCGGAGACACATGTCAAAACGACTCGCCCTATCGAGAATGTTCTCGATAATTGTAGAGTTGTCGTGTCGACTATAAAAGCGTTGCAGAGATGACACGAAAGCAGTTAGTAATCGGATCTACTAGAAGCGAAACAGCGAACGGATTACCTGAAGCGAAGCAGAAGAAGTGAATTGAGAATTTTAAAGCATTTCTTAAGTGTTCTAAGTATTTAATAGAGTTTTAATTTGTATGTACTTCGGTGGAAGTTTTATTTATCCCGAACACCAGCACGTATCATTATTATGAGCCACCACCAACAGGCATTTTTCTGGAAAGTGTCAAAAACTGCCAGTGATTTTAAAAGGACATTTTTAAAAAAAAAAATTTATTGCCTTTGTAGGCAGACGAGCATACGGCCCACCTGATGGTGAGTGGTTACCGTCGCCCATGGACTTCAGCAATGCCAAGGGCAGAGCCAAGCCGCTGCCTACCGCTTAATACTCTCCACAAGCCTCGTTTGAAGAAGGACATGTCATAGCGCTCGGGAAACACCGTGGAGGGGAGCTCATTCTATAGCCGGATGATACGTGGCAAAAAAGATCTCTGGAAACGCACTGTGGATGACCGCAGTGGCTCGAGGTAGTATGGATGAACTCTACTCCAGTGGCGGGCGGTGCGATGGTAAAAACGAGACGTTGGTATCATCTCGGACAATTCCTCAGAGTATTCCCCATGGAACATGCGGTACAAAGTACAGAGGGAACCGAAGTCCCTCCGCATATCCAGAGGCTCCAAACGATCCGTGAAAATGGGATTATCAACAATCCGAATTCTGATTCTTTTTGAAGCATTTGTACATGAATATCGAGAATGCGTGCTGGTTTTTGACAGTAATTGCTCTACAGTGCTATATTTTTATGATAAACGATGGTATTAGTCGTTCACATACTTCAAATTGTTCTCGAAAAGCTATAATTTTCCATCGTACATCCTTCCCGCGGTCAAGGGTTTTTGTGACTATTTGTTTGTTTTAAATTTAGGAACATGTTACAAAAATCCCTTTGTATGGAATAATTTATTAACAAAACGGGATTACGGAGTGAATTTCTCTCGGTTTTTATATGTATTGTAAATTCAATTTCTTTTTTAATCGACTTCAAAAATAGGAGAATGTTCTCAATTCAACTGTATTGGTTTATGATGATAGACTTCAGATATTTTTATAGGTGAAATAACTTTTAAGATTACGTTTTATTTGAAAGGTGTTGCTTCTCATGTGGTCCTATTTTATCAAGATTTGAGCAGAATGTTTGATTTATCCATAATAATCCATATTTAATTGACTTCGACTGTATTGACGATAATCTCGTTTTATTGTGTTGAAGTCGTTTGTTATAAAAACTGTATTATTACTGATATAAATAGATAGCCGTTACGGTGTACATTCAGACGCTCTTTAGCATTAAAATTAGGATTCTTTACTCTGGTAAATGGAGTTGAAGAATTGAATGTTCTAGATGAACAGAAAAATAAAACAGAGAATCAATTTGAGGGAGATTAACAAAATGCCTTACTGCCAGCAAATATATTAATACTTGCAGTTATAATTATATGTTTTTTTATGATTGACAGATTACTAGTGGCCCGGAGGCCTTTCTAGTTTCACCAGGGCAGGTTGTCGAGCAAAATATAGTTATTAAGTTGTGTAGGCCGAAAAAAAGACGTCTGCTGTATTTTATTAATATTATTATATATTTGCGTGTTGCTTTGAGCGCGAACCGTCTATAGATCAACTATAATAAAGCGTATAAAGTGTGGAGCGTCGGAATATCGACTATTTGCGCAGTTTCATTGTAGGCTATAGGTATCGATCTGTACGGACGTGTTTTAGGGCGCGCATACACATATAACGTTCTTAATAAATTAATAACAACTTAAATTATTTTGCTGTGAATTTGACATTGATTTTTATATTTTTTTAAGTTAAAGATAAAAGGCTTTTTTTTTTCAAAAAATATTTAGAAACTTCTGTAAAATATGTGAAAATAAGCTCAACACTAAAAGGGTTAATAAATGGTACGACGTCAAAATAAAGTTAGGTGTTTCAAGTTAAAATTAAAACTAATTCTAATATAATATTATAATGAATCAAATTTTCACAACTCATTCATTCATTACCGAATAATAAACGCATTCGTGACGTATCTGACAATAGCGTATGTATAAATAAGTCGTGATTATTCCAATGTTTCGTTAACAGAACTTCATTCGCAAAGTCGATACGAACGAAGCACAATAGGTTTTCCATTGAGATCGTTTCAGAAGCGAGACTCGGAGGTAAATTGGATGGCGACCACAACGGTTTGAGCGCAGCACGCTCATTGACTCGGGTGTACAAAACGGATTTCGCAGTCAGCGGTCCTACCCGCTCGTCTGGCCTCTACGGATATTGTGATGTTAACGAAATAAGGAACAGAAGCAGTGTTTGTTTGAAGAATGGGATATCTTAAATTGAATTAGTGAAGAAATCGTTTTTATTGCTGACTAACTGACCCGGCAGACTTCGTAGTGCCTCAATCGATAAATAAAAGACCTTGTATAAAATAAACTTAAAACAAACTTGTTATTTTTATTTAATTCCGAGCATTTTTCATATTTATCTACCTTTTAAACCTTCTCTGGACTTCCACAAATAATTCAAGGCCAAAATTTGCTAAATCGGTCCAGCCGTTCTCGAGTTTTAGCGAGACTAACGAACAGCAATTCATTTATATATTTAAGATAAG
The DNA here is from genome assembly GCF_030267445.1 of Bombyx mandarina. NCBI lineage: Eukaryota > Metazoa > Arthropoda > Insecta > Lepidoptera > Bombycidae > Bombyx > Bombyx mandarina. The sequence continues at coordinate 5,786,803 of NC_143216.1, forward strand.
ATAAGATTTTTATTTTATTATTGTTAGTTAATAATCGTTTATACGCAAAGAAGAATTCCATTGTAAGATTGAACTTTGCGGTTCGAACTTAGAGTAAGTATTTAATACCGAAAATACGCTATCCCAAAACTATTAAGCAGCTTTAAAACAATTTCCCTACGTAAGTTTCGTTTGTGTTGTATGGTTTTTGAAAACAATTACTTTATCAGATATTTTTGGCGTGGAGTAAAATTATTTTCGCAAAAGAATTTTACCTAAATATACTGATACTTTTCTTGCTTTAAAGTTATCTAAAGACTTATTTAACGATATTTCGTAAATACGCCGGGAGTTCTTGGAATTTTACCATCACCCATTTAATGTACCGATGTCCGATTAGCTAAGAGTATTTAGAACTTTTGAATTAACAGAGATAGCTATTGGATCTATAGTATGCGCACCCAAGGTCTAAATAGTTTAAGCTTCATAACATTGGGACTAGCACTAAGCTCGACTAAGCTGTTTGGTCAATGTTATAATAGCTTCTCCGCAGAAATGGGCAGGGCTGTAATGATCCAAGACAAGAATTAAGAGTAGATGAATACGGTGAAATGCAAACCACTATATTAACTTGGCGGTCGGGCGTACTAATAGTATTTGAGATCGTCTTTTGATTTAGGATATGGTGGTAGGACCCCTTGTGAGTCCGCGCGGGTAGGTACCACCGCCCTGCCTATTTCCGCCGTGAAGCAGTAATGCGGTTCGGTTTGAAGGGTAAGGCAGCCGTTGTAACGACTATACTAAGATCTTAGAACTTATATCTCAAGGTGGGTGGCGCATTTACGTTGTAGATGTCGATGGGTTCCAGTAACCATTTAACACCAGGTGGGCTGTGAGCTCGTCCAACCACCTCAGCAATAAAAAATAAAAATAAAACCCAACGTAGAGTGTGAATGTAAACTAAATAATTCACCAAGTGAATACAACGCGACATCGAAATTAGATTTATATTTTTCTTTGCCACTTGCCTATTGCCTTAATAATAATTCGAAACATTCGCAGCTCCGAAAAAACTGTTTTCAAGAAGTTATATTAGAATTTCACAACTTTGACGTAAGCAGATAATCCTATTATTTCATAATTAATTTGTTTCTCCACGGTTAATGAATTAGTTCATATTTTTGACGGGCTTCATTATAGCGGACGGGCTCTCGAGGAAACGCTTCGTTTGCGAGCTTTTGATTTTTCCAATTTGTGTTCAAAACGATTTTGAGCAAAGTATAATGCTTCGTAATTTTAGTCCTATTAAATGAAGCCGAGTTTATCCGGCTTCATTTTGGGAATATTCAATAAAAAATCATTTTTCTCAGTTAACCTCATTGCTTTTTTGTACGCCACTTCTGATTGTAAGTACTGTAGGTACCTTATGTAGTTATATTATGAGCCCGGACTTGAGATTTACTGAGGATCACGCCTAGGCCCAGTCTTGTAATCCTACCAACGGCCAGTGCTAGTCTAGTCTAGCAGTGGCAAATTTACGAAAATTGTTCGACCCATGTGGAACTGGCGAACTCACGAAAATTATCTGACCTATGCGGAGCTGGCAAACTCACGAAACTTGTCTGACCTATGCGGAACTGGCAAACTCACGAAACTTGTCTGACCTATGCGGAACTGGCAAACTCACGAAAATCATCCAACCCATGCGGAGCATCGCGTTCAACCGATTTATTTCATAAACGGAGTTCATAGTCCATTGAATAGTAAGCTCTTTCTGAAACCTCTAGACATCAATCACATCTTGAATATAGCTACCCACTTTAAAACACAAGGTCGAAGTCTCTATTGTATTATATAACGGCAGTCTTACTCATCATATTGAAACGCATCTAGAGAAGCCATTCACAGTAATATTAAAAATTAGTCAGTACAAATGTTTTATTACAAATTTTACCCTATTTTTTTCATCGCGATATTCGTGTGACCTAAAACCGAGGCACGCAAGTGTACCGCATGCCGGCGCAGTGGGTACACATATGGGAATTTTTGCAGCCATTCCCCCAGTACGACTCTTTCAGGCGCACCAGGGTATGCGATAAGGCCGCGTTGTGGAAATAATCGTGGACCCTTTCATAGCTGTGTTGGACGACATCTATTCGTTTTTATTAACGCCACGTATCTAACGTGAAAATCGACACAAAGGATTACGTCCGTGTTGAGTTTTTTGTGTGGAAAGGTCGTACATGACGGAAACTGAGCACGGATCATGGATAAGTTAAAGTAATATATTTGGATGAAAGGTTGAATTATTTATTAAGAAATCGTAATTAAAGCATCTTATCGTAATCTTTGGTGTTTTTAAACACTTTTGTTTTTGTATGAGATTATATGACATAATTTGGTGTATGTGAACACTACAAGTACCACTATTTTTCCAATCATTCGGAATATAATTATTACGCTAGAATTAGATATTAATTAGATGGATAGCTAAATATTGACAACTTGCCTTATGCTTACCATTACTTTGTATACTCTGAGCTTGTTGTGACCACGTACGGGTTAATATGGATAATAATCTATTTCCCACTGAAAACAATACTCATTAAAAAAACTTCAGAGGTGTCAAGGGACACCCGGATGGAACGAAGTTCCTTTCGATTGATTAGTGAAGGAATTGTAATTTTTTTTTTAAGATATAATAATAAATTACGGCATTATGAAGAAGAAAAAGACAATACTATGAACTAAATTACTATTGTTGAAACGCTATCTCGAGAAACTGTACTCATTACGCGGACCAATCGGATACGAGCAATGTCACGCGATAAGCGCCTACACGTTGATTGGTCAGAATGACGGATCTAAAAAGTGTCGTGACAACTTTTCGTAAGAATTTTTTCCGTCTAGCCCCCTTTCACAACGCGCAATAAGGAACTTCGTTCCAAAAGGCAAAAAACCATATTACATCCTTTGGACTGTGAAGTAATCTGGCTTTACGTGCCAGTTAAAAAAAAGGTTTGGCATATGACGTCATTTACCGTTGTGACGCCATTTACCGTGTTGTACCGTGTAAACTAGTGACCCGTTAAGGTCGGCATTGAAAATTCAATTTACATATTACAAGAGTACGCTGACTGGACAGCTCATTATCCAGTATAATGGTCGACGCTGGGTTGCACTCCCACAAGACTTAATTACCCCTAATCTGGCATTCCACGAATCTAACAGAAACCCGCTTACGTAATTACGGTCCACTGTTTTAAACCTAATGGTCTCGTTTATTTATCTGTTAATTATTCTTAATCAGGGCACCATGGAAAGGCCAACCTAAAATTTTACGTCATTTCAACAAGAAAAGATTTTTTGTTTTGTTTTATCATACATTTGAGGACATCATTTAGTTTCGTTCGAAATAAAAGTAAAATGGGTTCGGTTGGCTCATTTACTATGTAAATAATACTGTACTAAGTAATAAGGAGCGCGTAAAGGAACGGTTTTAATGAATAGATAAAAAAAAAACAGAGTTAGCAAAGCTAAAAATATTAAATGCAAGCGTGACGTAAAACCGCGACGCGAAAAATCATACATCGTGTAAATAATTTAAATGGAAAGCTTCGTAAAGTCTGAGTCAGTTTCGTTTGAAAAGCACATGTATGTTAAACGCTATGATATCGCTGGAACCTGCCTACGGACACTCGTCGCAGTTTTCCTGCCCCTTAATTGGAGGGTTCGCACTGATTGCGTATGTGAGATGCAAACAAAAAACGACCCTTTTAACATGCGGCACAAGAATTAGTCCGAAAATAGCCCATTGACTTCAAAAATTAAAGAGTTTACAAATGCAGTCTAAGTTAGGAAAAAAAGCAGAGTAAAGTAGAGCTAGGAACTGTCCAACGGCCAGGGCAATTGCGCTGTTAAACGAATTTCTGTCCGAAATCCAGGATACTGACGTATTTGCTGCTAGTTTGGGAATACTTATTTCCAAAATAATATTATTTTTAGCATAATAATAGTACTTAATAATTTTAATAATGTTTTTTGTGTTAACGAGTCAGGCGTTTTGGTGCAAACGGTACGCCTGTCTTTGTATTGAATGGAGTAAATAAATAAGCTAATTCGATGTATACAATGATGAAAATATCATGAACTTATACAGATTGTACATTGGCGTAAGAATAGTCAGCGTTTTGTCTCAACACTTAAAGTCCACTTAAAATTAGATAAATAATATGGATTTTATATGAATGAATACTGGACATATAGACCAAAAACATTTGTCTCTCGAACCACAAATTGATTCAATTTCAAAATCCAGCTCACAAAATAAATACGTCCCTCATCTAATTTAAATGGAAATATCGACAATGAATTCTAATTTTCCGTCTTCAATATTGAAACTTGTTAATGAAACGACCGCGAAACCGCGACTCTTTGAAGCCGCTTTGTCTTTTATCTTCTCTTATAAAACCTCCATAACAAAGCAGATTTCTGCTGCACTTAAGAAAATATGCGGTAGATCTCGTCTAAAACGTTTAATTAAAATGTTGCAAGATTTAGTACCGTACTTCTTGAACTGTAATTTTCAATTTAACTTTAAGTTTAATATAAGTATTTCTCTAGAAATAAACGGAAAAGCTTATGAAGTAAAACACACGTTACTAAATGTGACATTAAATTGCAAGGATTTTTCATATATACTTGAGCACGTAAATTTTCAAAGTCCGTTTTTCTTTTTCATTAGGTTCGCCGCCTAATCGCCACTTTGTTATTCAATTTGGAGCCGTGCCAACGAGCCCTCTATAGATACGGAACTGTGTTAGACTCAGAGATTTATATATTACATCATATTTTATACTCTATAGTACTGTGCTTACTTTTGATGGTTGCAGAGCGTATTGGGAGATCATACGGGAAGGCTACCACCGTTCATCTTATTTGTGGTATGTTGGAATCAGACCAACTAAAACTACCGGTTATGTACTCAACAAACCATAATCGAATTTCTCTCGAGACAACGGACTTGAGGCGAGGAGCTTAGGGCAGTGTCCAACTTTTTCTACGACTAGATGCCGGTCCGTAGGTAAGCAACGAAAGAATCGACGATCATTATAGCGGGCTCTTTGAAGCCCGCGTAGATTGCTCTCACACATTGGATACTCTTTTGAGACAAACCAAGCGGCTGAGCAGAAAAAGAGGCATGGCAGGAGCAACAATAATTCATTTAGTGTGTTACCTATCACAATCTAGAACAGCTGATGGTGACAGGCAAGGTAGATGGCAAACGTCCCAGAGGACGCAATCCCACGAGATGGTCGGACCAAATACGATCTTCTCTGAACATCAACTTCCACAATGACCTTTATGAAGCTAAGGATTGCAGCAGATGGAGGGAAATCGTCCGGGAGAAACTGATGCAGTGTCACGACCCTCAGTAACGAGGAAAACGACGCGAGGAAGGAAGTGTGCTAGAAGATTAACAGACATGACCTTGATCTTCACCTGGTGTTTAGTGTTGACCGTAGCACATGTCTTGAGGCATAAGATACCTTTTCTTTCGGAGAGCACCTTAGGCAGCGTCAAGTCGGTACCGGTTTGTGTGACGGAGCCCCCTTTCTTTCGAGATCAAGCGCGAGTTCGTTCTGTGCCGTACCCAAGTTGTATCTCTAGTTCAGCTAAGATCCAAGTAATTCCCGAAAGAACCGAGCTTGGGCAGTCCCCACATTAGATAGAAGGTGAAACATCCGCATTAACCCAGTAGTTGAGGAGTAACGTCATGTTATTAGTAGAAATTATCTACATAATTGTGATTACATAATCGGGGATTTTCAGTGCAATAAAAATAAATTACTCAACTATGTACATTACGACGAAACTGATTTTTAATAAATATTTTTAATTTTTTTTTAATAAAAATAATTGAAATAAATATGTCATCAAACATTAGTTCTAATAAACAATCCTCTTAGATCTGTTGTTAACTTTGCAATGAAGCATTATTTGTATTACGGAGAAAAACACTCATTAGGTTTTTCAAGAGCAAAAAGTTTATTATTCAATGTGCGTAGGTGTCTTCAAAAATATATTCCGAATCGCTTCGAATTGCCATTTGTATAAAAAAATTAATAGAGCGTTAGTGAGTAAAATTCAGACCTCCCGCTCAGGTCCAATTAAATTAAGTAAGTTTACGAAATCAATTAGTAGCAACCGTTGGCTTTATACAAGTCGTTATTAAGTTTCCACAGTTTCTAAATATAATCGAGTTGTTTCTAAATATATTTAATTATTTGGAATAAAATAATACACTATATACAGTGTGAGCTTAAATCTTGGATCAAAATTATTTACACAAAAACAATTTTAAAAACAGTTTTAGACGTTTCCTCATGACGCCGTTGAAGCTGACCAATTAACGAATCAAAGAATTAAGCTTCTATAAATTTTGAGACTACATAAAAAATAAAAAATAAATGTTTATTCATGTTCTGTTTATCCGAGTGTCGCATTTAAGATAAGATATGATTATTTCTAGGATTGCCAAGAACAGAACCTATAAAAAGAGTGTGGATCGCATTGTTTAGGTGTGATTGAGAGAAAACGATAAGAAAGGGAGAAATTAATTTAAAAAAGCAAGATGACCAGAGCGATTGAGTGAGCGATGTGTAAAAAGGGGTCAATTAATTTTTAGTTATATATTGTTGGAAAGATTTGTATATGAGAACATACAAAACTACAATCGAGTCAATCAGTTTTATTTCAATCACCATCATCCCAATTCTCCATATTTTCGATTTCATATTTTTCACACATCAGGGCAAAATCTCAAATTAAATAATGCTATTTTTCATCTGTATATTGTATACGTGCTATATTTACTAAGAAAAGTTGGTAAATACCCTAAGTTTGAATCCTAACACAGGTGAAACATGAAATAGGTCATGTACGTTTTGTATGTAGGAATGTAGGAATGTATTCTTCCAAAATATACATCTAATTGAATTTATCTAAAGCGTAAGCTTTCATTTCATTTAAATCGTATGCGTTATCTGGAACGTGTTTCATGAAGGTTTCATGTCATCTATGCGAATGGCGTGTGCTGTATAGCAGTATAGCAGGCGGTCTCATTTGCATCTGAAAGAGTTCCAAAATGTTTCTTCCGAATTTAAAGCGAACATTGGGTGAAAAGGATTATTCAATGACGTAATGATTACATTTGTACGTGTACGGCTTTCTATAGATTAATGGTTTGTTATCATCTGCCTCATGGTACATAGACATAAAATTTCCGTAATTACTTACTGGTGGTAGGACCTCTTGTGAGTCCGCGCGGGTAGGTACCACCACCCTGCCTATTTCTGCCGTGAAGCAGTAATGCGTTTCGGTTTGAAGGGTGGGGCAGCCGTTGTAACTATACTTGAGACCTTAGAACTTATATCTCAAGGTGAGTGGCGCATTTACGTTGTAGATGTCTACGGGCTCCAGTAACCACTTAACATCAGGTGGGCTGTGAGCTCGTCCACTCATCTAAGCAATAAAAATTTTTTTTTAAAACATTTGTAATATTTATTATTCTATTGACTTGTCATTGCGAGGTATACCCATATACCCATATTCGCCACGCTGGGCATGCGGGTTGGCGATCGCGTGGATTAACTCTGTCCACCAGTGACGCTGCTGCCCGTTACTGGTCTGCCATTTAGTTTCACATTTTAGATGGTTATTCTGCAATCAGTCTGTTCTAGTATGAGTTGAAACTTATAGGGTGAATATTAGGAGATTTTATCTCTCTACCGGCTCTTACGGCACCCACGGGAAGACACGAGCGGTCTATTGAGCTAAAGTGACCAACATAACTCAACACATAAGCGCAGTGTTGGGCGTCCCCTGCCTGGTGGACTGATGATTGGCGGCGATATGCAGAAGATTGGATGCGGAAGACCATTCATTATGGCAGACTATGGGAGAGGCCTACATCCAACAGCGGAGAGATACAGGCTGGTGATGATGATGATATTGCCGATCGATTGGCATTCAAACTATATATCTATTATGCAGATCCCGCATACGTGGTATAACGACTAGCGTGTTTTGGTCTACCATAGTAGCTTTAATTTACTTTGAGTGTCTTTTTACTCCCGGGGGTTTGTTTAGCGATTGTTAGTTGATGGTTAGACGGATGACCACCGAGAAAGAAAATCGACTTGAGCCTCCTTTTAAACTTCAATCTCAATACATTATCTCTGACTGGCCGTATTAACGGAGCTTAAAAGCTTTCATCTATACCATTATGAAGGGGTCAGCAACATTTCAATTTATGTTTAATCGCAAGAAAAACTACAACAAAATTTGTAAAAAGAAACCCTCGTTTAATGGAAAATCGCGATAAGATCCTTACAGAAATACGACTCATTTGTAAGCCGGACGTTATTGATTTTTCGATTGAATAAGCGGCTCGTTGGCTCTGCAAAAATTCGACTTTTAATTCTCTATTGTCGGATCGAACGAGGCTCGGTAATGGAATCAAGCAGCCGGGTCACGTCTCGGACCCTCAAACGGCTGACGGTGGAAGATAAACTTTACCTTCATTGTCAATTTCCTTGAGGCTTGAGCTCGGAAACAATGAAAGAAAAGTACTTTCAACGAGTTTCTGTTGACTTTTTAAATGGTGCGTCGGGATAACGCACCCTATTAAGTCGTTTCAATCTTAATAACAGACGGATTTCTTTCTGAAGTTCGAAGAGACAAACATACTTAGTAGTCCTGATGTCGTGGATCGTATTTTTATTTAACTTCATTTTTGTTACACAATGATCTGAATAAGGTGCTTTACACAAAATAATAATAATTATACAGTTAAATACACTTAAAACTTGATATATACATGTATATTTTAAGATTTAGTCTTAAATCTATAAATGTATATGTCGGCGCAAATATGACTATTTACCTACTGATCATCCACTAATTACTCTGTGATAAGAAATTGATGTTAAACAGTTCCTTTTATTGTAATTTCAATACTTTAAAACGTGTTTGAAAAACGTGTAAACCCGCTCACGTGTTTGAAAAACGTGTAAACACGCTCACGTGTTTAAAACGTGTCAACACGCTCACGGGTACGAAGCCCCATAAATACGGCCGTGCTGTCTAGCACTGATTGATTCGTGTCCGAGCCGTTGTACTGTACGGATATCTCTGTAACGTTGTTATGCTTCTCGTGCAATATACGAAGTTTTCGTGAAGTTCTCGTGAAGTTTTGTTTCGGAAACCCAAACATGAGTCATTCGTCAACAAAGCAATAACCGTGACGTCAGCAATGCTGACGTCACACTTTTTAAAAACGTTCCATCTGTATCTCCTCCGTCATCAGAAGCGGGATCACACGCCGCCTCCGCTCAGCAACAACCTGGTGACCAGATAACCGTATCGGCGGATAATGACTACCCTCCAGCATCAGCCGATAAGCCTGTACAGTCTGCTTCACAAACCAGCATGGTCGAGCGACGGAATCAACAATCAACTGATCAATGAATACAAAAGATAAGTTTTTATTTTTGATTACTAAAATTTCACCACAAAATTCATCTGAAGACCATGATATCCTTACACAACGAACAACACCTTACACATTCTTATCCCACCTTCAATAAATCTACGAGAACCTCCGAGAAATCTACGAGAACCTCCGAGAAATCTACGAAAACCTCCGAGAACCCTACAATAAAATCGCATTAATAGTCTCAAACTTACATAGTTACAAGTAACGCAAGTATAACAGATGCGCTACTCAGAGAAACTTTTTATTCCTGCAGATCAATGGGAATCAAAGAAAACCTACGAGAATCAACGAGGCTGGTGCAGAGCGCGTACCGCCCAAGTGGGATCAGATGCCGCCTCCGCTGAGCAACAACCTGGAGACCAGATAACCGTATCGGCGGAAGAAGACTACCCACCAGCATCAGCCGATGAACCTCTACCATCTACTTCACAAACCAGGATGGTCGAACAACAAAATCAACAATCGGCATAAGGATAAGTTTTTATTTTTGATTAATAAAATTACGCCACCACATGAGTACCACAGTGTACGCCACCACATGAGTACCACAGTGTACGCCACCACATGAGTACCACAGTGTACGCCCACTACATAAGTACCACAGTGTACGCCCACTACATAAGCATCACAGTGTACGCCCACTGCATAAGTACCACAGTGTACGCCCACTACATAAGTACCACAGTGTACGCCCACTACACAAGTACCACAGTGTACGTCCACTACATAAGTACCACAGTGTACATCCACTACATAAGTACCACAGTGTACGTCCACTACATAAGTACCACAGTGTACGTCCACTACATAAGTACCACAGTGTACGTCCACTACATAAGTACCACAGTGTACGTCCACTATATAAGTACCACAGTGTGCGTCCACTACATAAGTACCACAGTGTACGTCCACTACATAAGTACCACAGTGTACGTTCACTACATAAATACCACAGTGTACGTCACAATATAAAACTACACAAAATAAGTTACTTTCAAAGTAACATAAAAAGGTACACAGATACCAATCTCAGAAACAGACATTCCATTGTTTCAGATGGACTCCAAGAACTCTCTGGTGATACACAATACATGGGCGGCTGGTGCAGAGCGCGCACCGCCTGTCAGTATGGCCGTGTCGGCGCAAATATGACTATTTACCTACTGATCATCCACTAATTACTCTGTGATAAGAAATTGATGTTAAACAGTTCCTTTTATTGTAATTTCAATACTTTAAAACGTGTTTGAAAAACGTGTAAACCCGCTCACGTGTTTGAAAAACGTGTAAACACGCTCACGTGTTTAAAACGTGTCAACACGCTCACGGGTACGAAGCCCCATAAATACGGCCGTGCTGTCTAGCACTGATTGATTCGTGTCCGAGCCGTTGTACTGTACGGATATCTCTGTAACGTTGTTATGCTTCTCGTGCAATATACGAAGTTTTCGTGAAGTTCTCGTGAAGTTTTGTTTCGGAAACCCAAACATGAGTCATTCGTCAACAAAGCAATAACCGTGACGTCAGCAATGCTGACGTCACACTTTTTAAAAACGTTCCATCTGTATCTCCTCCGTCATATACTATCTATACTTAAATTATTATGTACTCAATCACGCAAAATTTACCTAACAGATTCGGATGAAATTTTAAACTAGAGTAGTTAGAATTTAAATATTGAACCTTAAAATATAGGGTAATGTTTAATAGTTAAAAAAAATCCCCCAAAAAATATGTCTTTGTAGCTAGTCGAACTGCGGTATAGAAAATTATTATTATCTTTCCATAGTGATGTAAGGCTAATCTGAGGTTAGTGAACAAAATTTTCAAACATCGACGCATAGCACATATGTACATAATATTATGCATGTAGGTCATCCGTGTCCACTGTAATGTATTCAATGAAAATAATAAAATGACAATAAAGACGCTAGATTAATAGTAAAAGTAGTTATGATTATGTTGTAATGATTTTAAAACATAAATTAATGATCCAAATAAATTATATGACCATAAAAGATTGGGAACAAAAAAAAACTTTTAGAAGAATGTTTTGTCGTCAGTCTTTACAAGTTCACTTAAATTTTATTTATGTTAAAATATTCCGTTACATCCTTATATATGGAGGCGAAGTTAATCGAAGCGAGGCGAAGAAAAATATTATGTTTTCACGTGTCGTTTGTATGATTAAAAGATAGTTTTCCTTACAATCACAGTTCTAATTTAAATCTACCTAGACTATGAATGCTGTACTCGAAACATCAGATTAAAAACTGAACAAAATACGTTTTAATTTAAGACGTATTTATATTGTAATAAAGATTAATCAGCTGAATCACGTTATCGTGATGGTACACTGTCATTATCATTAGCCGGCACTAAGTTGTCTAACGCAAGCTGTTTCCTTCCAGAACATCTGTTCTCTACATTTCAAATCGAGGTTAAACTAAAACCTCGACCAACAAGCAAAAGGGTCGGATTTAATTAACTTCTCTGATAACTTTCGATGAAATTCTAATGTACTCATAACTTTTGTATTATTTCAAACTACTATCAATTTAATTAATGCTCGCACGTTAGATGGTTCTTAATCATAACGAAGCTAATCCTTAATTATAACTTTTCTTATCGAGATTATTTTAGCTTAGAAATTGGAAGAAGATGGTAATTTATTTAGTTTCGATTCTAAGGAATTTCAAAGAGGTTATATGTATTTTCAATTTCATTATGTATTAATTATATAAGAAAACAGTGGTATCCGTTATATATCTACCCACAAAAAATAAGTAATTAAAAAGAAAAAGGGGATAACTAAAGAAGAGTAATAGAGTATAAGCCATCCATTTTTATAATTTTCACAGGTAGGCAGAGATTAATTCGGCCTTTGATGATGTTTCACCAAATTAAATAAAAAGTTATCGTTATTTCAATTTTTTGACTTTTTCTTAGAAGTTACGTACCAAATAATACAACATTATTAATTAATGCAAAAGTAGCTCTGTTACATTTTGACGCCCAAGCCACTAAACCAATTATGAGGAAATTCGGTATGAAAATAGTTAGTTTGTCGATCAAATATGTACTTAATTGTGATTGACGGTATTTTTGTCGAGATGCCTATGGGCTCTAGTAAAAAAAATAAAGAATATGTCTATCATTCTGCTGTCTGACTGATAAGTGAACACAAGTCGATCGAATTTATATTCAAGTAATTGAACAATAATCAAAAGGGAAATATTTATGCGCAACTACACAGATGTAAGGACATCTTCTAACTCCAATACAAAAATAAAAATGCGTATATCTCAACAGTTTTTACCTGTTTTAAATTAATACTTCTTCAAAATACATACCTATTATATGTACTATTGAGTTACATTTTTTATTTAGCCATAGAAAAAAAATATGATATTAAGTACTTACTGGAATTAGTGTTAACAAAGAGGAGGAGTTTAAGTAAGCAAGCTGATCCTGGTACTAGACCGGAAAAACGCTAGGAAAAAGAAGAAACTAACAAGGACAGGCGTGTAGCTTGGATATTTAAAAAAAAGATGTGTGGTGTCGTGGGACACCGGATAGGAACGAAGTTCCTTATTATAAAAATATTAATTTTAAGTTCTATTCGAGATATAAAGAAAATAATACTTTTTTACAAAGAAAAGAAAACTGGAGGTTTCGCAACAACCCACGGACATTCGGTAACGTGCGAACTTATTGTGGTACACTTCATTCACGGTTGTTTGCATAAGAGTTAGTGTATTTCGCAAACGAACGCTCTGAAATCGTGGTCAATGAATGATAAAAAAATGTGTTATTTTTTGTACGTTATTGCAAAGTTACGTCGTACACTGTGTGCATTACTAATTTGTACGCTATTACAAAGTTAAGTCGTACACTGTGTGCATTACTAATTTGTACGCTATTACAAAGTTAAGTCGTACACTGTGTGCATTACTAATAAAAATCTTACGTTACGGACGTTTTTTCCCGATTAGAGTACCTATCCGCATCATCCCATAAGGAACTTCGTTCCAAAAATCATTTCGTTTGTATCTCTCAACTGTTTAAATTAAATCAAACGTATACTTCTGTGATAAAACGACAAAAAAACGAGCTCCTCTTAAACGAAATCGTAAACAGTCACGCGTGTTACCCAATAGATCACTCCGAGGCAATCGCGCAAGCTACATATTAGGCCCATATGTTAGAGCCGCGCTGACAAAAACCAGTGGCAGCCGCCGACATCCACACGTTACGTTATGTTAAACTACAGATTGATTTCCAGTCTCTTTGAGGATACTCGTGGCTGTTTTTTAACGCCAGTTTCGCAAACACGTGCGCCAGGCGACATATTGGTTTTTTTATTCGTTTTATACACTATCTGTCGTGCATTTGGTAGTTGCGGATATTGGGATATTGGCTTCGTTTTTTTTTTTTCCGGATGAGGAGTGCTGTCATTCGAAATGTAACAAGAAGATTGGTATAAAATATTTGTCTATATTCGCCTACGTTTTCCATGGTTTTTCTACAGATAGTTTTTGATTTTTCGTTATTTATAAAAATGACGATTCTTAGGTAGATTTTGCAGACAGTTAATATTGGAAAACTGTAAAGTAATCGAATCGTTGGAAGCAGTGAAAGGCAAATAATAAACCCGAGATTTAATCGTAAAACTAGTTTGGATTATGTAAATATTAGACTTTGATCATAACAATGATGAAGCCAAACAAATATTACTATTTTAAAGCGTTTTGTGTAGCGTGTGAGACGTACTTTAAAATTGAAATTATTTTTATTTTTTCCGTGGTAGCGCTGTCTAGATAGAAGATTGCCTAGAATCTAGATATTGCACGCTATGTAGGGTTTAGACAAATTCAACGAATAATGTTAATTTTGGGCTAAAAAAGAAATTGGTTGTATTACTAAGTTAATATGTATCAAATAAGAATTACTCTATCAAGAAAAAACATGTATTAGAATAAAAAAGGTTCCCTTTAGAAATAAATACTAATATTGGATAAATTTAAAATTGGCTCCTGGCAGTTATTGGCACTTCCGCTTGCTTGCTTGTCTTTATCAATTTTTATTTATCTAAAAAGGGAATTATTTTGACTATGTAAGCTGACTTACGGCTTAGAAGTTTGAAGATTGTTGTTTTTTACGATGTTAACAAATTAGTATTATTTAAAATTACTAAACAGTATTGAGGTTTAAACATCATGCTCCAAGGCTAACGGTAGCATATTACGGGATCCAATAACCAATACATGGGCCGTTATATTGTTCATAACAGTTTTATTTATTAATAGTAGGTAATAATAGTTTTTTATATACTATAAGCTTTGCTACGTGCATTGAAGTTACTTTAATGAAATAAAGAATTCATTTAGTAACATAAAAATGATGTCCTAAAATCTTTGCACTGACGAAATGTTTGGGGAAGATTGAGACGACGCGCCAGCCGGCTTAGCGCCCGTGTTAAGTGCCACCCATAAACAAGGGACCCTTAACACGTCACTCGCTATAAATAGACTCTTTATGTCCCATCTAATATAAACTCACTGATTTCTTTCTTTTACATCCTGATTTTTTTCTTTTAAATCCCTAGGGCTTCTTTTAAAATAACATTGCCGATGCTTCCTTATTAATTTTATGTCTCTTTGACATAAAGCAAGATTAGCAATAAGGGCAATTGAATTCAATGTTGAAATGAAATCGCTGTTTGGAGTTTATTCTGAACGAAACATTTGATTGTTGCCGCAAAAAAAAGAATGACTTATTATAAAGTTCACTGACTGCATCCAACAGATCCGACTGCGTAGTTTGCTTTTGTCAGGCGCGATAGTTTCTGATATATGGACTGGATAAAAAATGCATAATGGACAAATGTTTGCGCATTCTCGGCACAGTATAGTCGGTTTTATGCGCATGATAAAAATCCGGTGTTGTTTTCAGAAGTTTTGGCGCGCGTAGCGGCGTGTCAAGGAGCGCTGACAGCGCTGCATCGTCCCGCTCGTGTTATCGTGTTTTCTCTTCCGTGCTGTTTTCCTATATTTTTTCTTCGGTCAGTACACAGTGGCTTGCAATTCAACGCTCGCTCCTGGCTTACTTCCCTCCAAACGTTGGCATTGTTTGCAATCGGACAGCCGCTGCTTTGTAACGTATGTGTGTTTTTGAGTGGATTTTTTTTCCCTTAACGGTTTGTTGGACGCTACTGTACAAGTTTGTATTTCATTTGCGCATACTACATACGGATCGGATTAAAGAGACTGCCTTCGTTAGCGAGTGTCCCGAATGTCGCTTTTAATGTGTGGAATGTGAAAAAGTTATTTCGTTCTTGATTCGAGTTAAAAGTTCCGTGTCGTTTAAATTGTTTGTTCGTGGGGGCTGGAACCATTCCAAATTAAATTATACGCGGGAAAATTTTCGGTTAAATTATGAAATTTGTTATGATTTCTGTTTGGCGGATACGTTTAGCGGGATCGTTTTTTTGTTTTAATTCGTTCGTACGATGTTTAGATAATTGAAAATCATGATATAAAGTAACAAATTACATATGAGGTATTCTTGAAAATAATAGCTGGTAAGTTTACTGGCAAATTCAGTTCAGTAGACAGCGCCTGTGAATATTGCTGGTGTCAATGAGCGTTGGTGATTTTATTACTATCACGTTGAACGTACCAACAACCATCATAAGAGAAAGTGTAATTTATTTACATACGTTTAAATTTTAGCTTTTTGATACATTTCTTGATGTATATTTATTGTAAGCTATATCTTAAACGCTAGAACACGGAAGATGTCTGCTAAGTATTCGAAATGTCGGATATTGAAAAAATTAAAAGGCGCCATATGTCCTAGTCGAATTTATATGGTTAAAACACTAAAGTAATCTAAGTATCAATTGATGCTAATGGTTAGGCTGCGTTCCCCCGACCGCTCCGGGAGAAGGTGCAGCGCGGCGCCATCAAGGTGGGCTCCCGGCTCGTCGACCGAGTGCATCGACCTTATCCCGCCATCTCAATGGCCACGACTGGGACCCGGCCCGGTTCGGGGTCATGCGCCAGATGTAAGCGGCAGGAGTTTTTGGTGAGGTTCATTCTCGATCCTGCGGACAGAATGGAAAGGAGTCGACGTTGCCCAAAACACGTCATTTCGGATCCTGCCGATCCAATAACGGTGCTTTTAGGTACCTCAAGCACCGGTCATCGTCCTCGTCGAACCCGTCGCTTGCGACGAAAGGCTCGACGAGTAAATTAAACCACAGACACAGCCCACTGAGTTTCTCGCCGGTACTTCTCAGTGGGTCGCGCTTCCGATCCGGTAGTAAATTCTGCGGCACTTGCTGGGGTTCGTGTTAGCAACGTCGTCAGGTTTGAGCCCCGTGAGCTCACCTACAAGTTAAGGGTACGCTGAATTTTTTATTTTTATTTTTTATTGCCCTTGTATCTCCCACATACTTCCTACACCCCCCGTGCGGATGGGGATTCAACGATTTTCTCCAGTGGAAAAAAAGAGTACCATTTGGTCGTCGACTAAAGGATATATTTTTTTAATTTCTTAAATGGCTGAAAGAGCTAACGGCACATCTACTGTTAAGGATTACAGGAGCAAAGAGACATCACACCGTGTATGCCGCCACCCACTTTGGAACATGAGGCCTTATAGTATAATGGCTGCCTTCAAATCTTATTTCTTGAAACCAGAACGCATTAATGATTCGTGGGAGAAAAGTTCTGCTGTTGGTACATATCCAAGAAGTCTTAGTAATAACTAGGCAAATAATCATTATCTTGATGTTATTCCTGCATCGTGAAAGTCATTCGTGAATACGTTTTAAGTACGTATTTCTTTAGACAATTTGGTATCTACCTGCGGGATTTGAGCACCGGCTTTTTGGACTGCTCGATATTATTACAGTACACGACAATTCAAATAAAAATACCCCAAAATTTACATCATGTCATTTTATTATACATATAATTTATTTCCTGATCAATTTGGAGACTATAATTTAAAAAGACAAGTCGTCGAAGTCTAACGGATAACAAATGTTCACGATTGATTTCCACGGTGAAGTAATAGCATCGTGTAATAAAAATCAAACCCACAAAATTATATTTTGCGTAATTACTGGTAGGACCTCTTGTGAGTACGCGCGGGTAGGTACCACCAACCTGCCTATTTCTACCGTGAAGTAGTAATACGTTTCGGTCTGAAGGGTAAGGTAGCCGTTGTAACTATACTGAGATCTTAGAACTTATATCTCAAGGTGGGTGGCGCATTTACGTTGTGGATGTCTATGGGATCCAGTAACCACTTAACACCAGGTGGGCTGTGAGCTCGTCCACCCATTTAAGCAAAAAAAAGCCACCATTGGCCTAGAGAATGAGACGCACAGCTTATTCGTATAAAGCGTTACTTTTATAGCAGTACCTAACACTGGTTTACGACTTCCATAATTAGGAAATATGAAAGTTCACAACCTATCTATTATTAAGATACTGGAGGCAATAGCCACAACCTAAATGTCACCAGGATAAAAAGAATATTGAGCTGGAGGTAATAATATTCGTGTGGCCAACAGGTTTGTTGGCCATTTTCTGGTTGTTTAATCTATTCTATTTAAATAGTACAGAAAACTTTAGTTTGGGACCAAATGAGCGTTTATAACCTATTTTCGATTATTCATTGATTTATTAATTGAATATGAAACATAATATCACTAGGTAAAGGCCGCTTTAGCGGTGATTGTAAATAAAAATGACTTTTAAATTTGTATCGTTGAAAATTATATTCCGACGGCCAGTGAGAAGCCAATTTATTTGACCGCATTTAATATGGATATATCGGGGATTTATTTATTAACACAGTTTTTTTATTGAAATAGTACTGTTATACTGTCTGTCTACCGTGCGTAATGAGAAAAGTTTTAATGAGCGTCCAATATGGTTGTTGCGAAATAAACAAATATGTCGATTTGTAAATACGCCTCCCAGCTCCATGCCAGCTGTTCTCGGAAGAATATATTTGAATATATGTATAAATTTCGAAAGACAAATTCCGTACACGGTACCATTAACGTTATTAGTTTTAATGAAATCTAGTAATTCAAACGGTTTTCGTAAACGTCTTTGAATAGTTCTTATCAATATTTTTTTAAATGATAAAAATTGCAGGTGCTCTTGATTAAGTGCTTAGTTTTTTTTTCCTACCTATGCTGGTAGCCCTAAGGGGTATACCAGATTCACTGAGTGTGCAGGCGAGCTCACGTGTCTCAGCCTGGCGAATTTGCCAACACTAGCCCTAGCAAGGGCAGTACTTCGCAGTATCTACAACTAGATCGGAATCACGACTTACTGAGTAAATCCGTCGAAAAACTCAGTCAGTTATGGCATGTTGCGTTCAAAATTGCTTGAAAAAATGCCATTGTGGGATAAAAAAAAGTATACGTAAACAATAATAAAACATTAAATTACAGCAGTACTGCAGTACAGTAGGTACATGCTTAATAAGACCCGCTATTGAAAACGATAATTCTACCGGAAATCGGAAACAAATTCCATTACTTTATCGTGTCCAGCGAACGAGAGAGTCGACCGCACGCCACCGCAAGCTTCCATACTGCGATCGCTTGCGCGGTCACAGATTGTTTTCCGACAAATGAATTTCATCATATTGGCCAATAATCAAATGAAGTAATCAATTCTGATCAGTGCAGAAAACATTTGTGACATTTCATCATGGATATTTTCGTTGAGGCCTCCCGAGTATTCATGAAATGAATTTTGAGATTTAAACTAGTCTTTCTTTTTAAAAGGACCTGAGAAAATGTTAATTAAGTTAAAATATGAAAATATTTCTGATTTTATCATAGGTTCAAAGGTGGACACATTTTTTTTTAATTAAATCAAAACCTGGTATGTGTTTACGAACACTTCGAATGAATAATGTCATGTAATTTATTAATTTAGATAATTACGAGTATCCATGGTCGTTTTTTTTTTACATTGCTTAGGTGGTTGGACGAGCTCACAGCCCACCTGGTGTTAAGTGGTTACTGGAGCCCATAGACATCCACAACGTAAATACGTCACCCATCTTGAGATATAAGTTGTAAGGTCTCAAGTATAGTTACAACGGCTGCCCCACCCTTCAATCTGAAATGCATTACTGCTTCACGGCAGAAATAGGCAAGGTGGTGGTACCCACCCGCGCGGACTCACAAGAGGTCCTACCACCAGTGTGAGCCTACAATCCTAACATATTGCCTATTTCTGTTTATGGTTTCCGATTTCAAGTGTGGCACAGTCGTTTTAAATTAAAATAGAGGCTTTTTTACAAAAGATTCAAAATTGGTATCGGCATTTACATTGTGATATGTATGGGCTCAAGTAACCCCTTCAACGTGGCTCATTCACTAATTCTTTGCAATAATTTACTCAGAAACTGTTATATTGATAGCATTAACTCAAGCCAAGAGTCGTTTAAGAAATTTGACAATTTATTTTAATAACGGTTTGCAGCTAATGTACCTATGTATTATCGATATAATTAAGCAATGCACCATGTACGCTACCAATGCATTTCTCGTTGGCTGCAAATTGAAAGTTATACCAAACATATTTCATGATACACTGTGTGTTATTCTGTTCCGGGTGTTAAAATGTTCATTCAAAATTATGAGGTCTGCCTAAGGCCACTGCATTCTAATTGCAATGATAAGGAATGGGAGTGCACTGAGGAAGTATTCCTGATAGTACTTTTTTTACCATAATGCCATGAGAGCAGAATTCATCTCTACTATCTGGAACTACTTCAATGATCTGTGCGTTTTTCTTGGTACGTACCATCTTGCTCTGGAATCTACTTTTATCAGCGGTGTTCTCTGAGCACTATGATAATAATATGTTCTTGAAACGAGTTTTAAGATGAGTTCTTCTCTAGAGCGATGGGCCACGGATAGATACAACTTACTACGAAGTAAACAGTTTTTTGGTCTACCATACGGCGTAGTTTACCATGGCGAATAAAATAATTAGAGTGAGTAATTTTTTTTCCGACCTATGCTGATAGCCTTGAGAAGCTATTTCAACTTCACCCTAACGTGTAGGTGAGCTCACGGGGCTCAAACCGGAGTGTTGCTAACACTGGCCCTAGCAAGAACAGTTCTTCGCAGAATCTACCACCGAATCGGAAACGCGACCCACTGAGAAGATTCGGCGAGAAACTCAGTGGGCTGTGTCTATGAGTTAATTCGCTCGTCGAGCCCTTCGTGAGTGAGAAAAATACCATTTTAATGTTATAAGGAAATAAAGTTTCGCTAACAATACGACAAAACTTTTAAAACGGCGACTCTACGACGCTAAAGAAATAAGAGCGCCCTTTCTACGCTTGAGTGCGAAACACTGAAAAAACCATTTAAGCTAACAAGTAAAAGTATTAATCACGAAGAGAAAAAAAGATATCGGAACAAAAGTGGGTGCCTTTTCAAAGAAATCACGTACCAGCGTTACATAAAAAGTGGTTCGGAACGCGAAACGTAACCGCTTAACTTTTAAACCTTATACGTGATTCAATTTAGAAGTTGTATCTCCGACAGCGTCGCCCCAAAACTGTCGCCGAAATCTATTCAACTTTTGTTGTCATATTTTAAAAGAAAAAGAATAATAAGGATAAGCAGTTTTGTTCATACGTTAAAGGTGAGATTGCTTTCTTTCGCTTCTTCCACGTATACTTTTAGCATACTTTGTATTTAGTATCGAAAGAAAAACAAATTACATTTAATTTGTTGAAATCATACACAAAAGTACCTTAGTTATCATGAGTTTAAGAGCTAAAGAAATTGATAATTGTCTGTCAAAGCACTTGGATAAGCGATTTATATCGGCCTAAGCTCAAACAAAAATAACTGTGACAGAAAAGGAAGCAAATTTAAAAACGCAACGATAAAATTTCATACCGGACATTATTTAAATATCAGACGAATAACGAATAATTCAGCTTAATTGCTACGTTCACAGCTGATCGCCCTGTACCATAAAATACGAGATTCTATTAAACTATTATATTACAAGTTAAAACGTTAATAAACTAATTTAATAAGCCATTACAGCTATCTGGACCAGGGCGGCCATTGTGATTTATAGCAATATGAGAACATTAAAAACGCATTACGGAAACATGAGTTTGGGCGCGAAAATTTAACGGGGCTGTATTAAAACGGCAACGGATGATTTGTAACCAAGAATTTAAAAAATATGGTGCATATTAATTACCAACAAAATATTGTGTGGTTTTTTTATCAAAAAGAGAGCCAGGGTTACATGGTATTAATAGGATTTTTGTTTTATTTGACGTATAGAAGTATAGCTACTGTATTCAAAACTCTAATAGTGTAATCAACACCCACACACACCCTTTTACACTCACTCATGCTCAGACTCATTACACACAGAGGGTACATTTATACATTCTATTCTTAATTTTTTGTTAATTGTTATATTTTTGAGCTCACATATTGTCACTTTTATACAGTCCATGAATTTCAGTTTAATTGTTGTCTATTTTTGTATATTTGAAGTAAAGCTGTTGTATTCTTTGTACGAGGAGCACTGCTGCTTGAGATACAGGTTTTATCACCTAGTTCTAGCACAGATGCCAATTATGATTGTGTTTCTTCTTCTATGTTAACAATAAATAAATAAATAAAGAAAGAAAGAAATAAATAAAGAAATAGTGTGTACGGTAATAAAACTGTACTACATCACAATTTTTTTTTTAATTGTTTTTGTTGCTCAAGGTCTTTGTGCGCCTTGGTAGGTCAGAGGGCTTCAGCAGTATTTTGCCATCACGATCGGTATTCATCTCCAATGCCACAGTGCGCCGCACGGTCTGCTTGAGACATACTACTTTCCACTTGCCTTTGAGGTTACTTCCGCAGATGAGATTTTTTTTGTTATTAAATATAAGGAATGCGTACATGGAGCACTTTGCCTATTTACATTAATTAAATACTTAACAGATAAACGTACCCTGTGTACATCTAACGAGGAAAATTGGCCGCAGTTTAATCCAACGTTATGTTCATCAACATCATGTAGGTATGATTCATACAAACAAAAGTTACTTTTACGGTTTATTCTCGGGTTTTTTATTGTCATCATATTATTACGGACGATTCAAGTACTTTAAAGTTTTTGTGATCACGGACGACTGAGGTGTTTGTTATTCGTCGATATTTGAATATTGTCAAATTACATGTCAGAACACACATTAAATACGTCATTTTGGATCCAGATGATCCACACTCAGTAATTCGGTCTCTCCAAGCACCGGTCACTGTTCTCGTCGAACTTGTCCTGAGTTTACAAATGATCCACACACAACCCATTGAGCTTCTCGCCAGATATTTTCAGTGGTTTGCGATTCCGATCCAGTGGAAGATTTCAAGAAGAAACTACTCTTGCTAGAGCAGATGTTACCATAGCGTCTCTGGCTGAGCTCCATGAGCTCGCCTTAAGCCCTCAGTGCAACCAGAATAGCCAATAGAGGCTAGTGGTAATTGGGTAGGCCTTTTTTTTAACGCTGGGGAATCCATTTACGGATGGATACCCAGTCGAGGGGGGTAGCATACTGGGTTATGTCGGACTCCAGCGCCTTCAGAGGAGAAGAGGAAGACCGGGGTTCTCCTCTTTTTCCAGTTCCTGCAGGGAGACTGCGCCGTGAGAAAGGCGCGCGAGGCGCTGCAGGGCGTCAGCCACGCAAGACCGACTACCGACTAAACCCCATCGAGCTCCACCACTCTGACTCCACGAAACCCACGGTACCGCACAGTACGCGCCGAAGGTTCGCCGTCGCCGGTACCCGTAATGACAATAGGACGGGATTCCATCCCCGGGAAGATCCTGAAAGACGTCGTCTCGGAAATTAGGGTAAGCCTAAAAAAATTAAGATAATTACTATGTACTACTTCCTAGTACAAGCTTCCGTTTATTTTTCTATAAAACAATTATCTAGACTTTTACGTTTTGTTTGAAAACAAATTCAACAAATAAATCGTTAGAATTATTATGATAAAAATATAAAAAAACATATCTTAAGATTAAACGGTAAAATTAGTTTCAATTAAATTAACGAATCGCGTAAACCGAAGAAAATACTTTGTACAAATTATAATTTTAATTTGTAAAATTTGTAATTTGTAAAAAATTATAATTTGCGTAATCACTGGTGGTAGGACCTCTTGTGAGTCCGCACGGGTAGGTACCACCACCCCGCCTATTTCTGCCGTGAAGCAGTAATGCGTTTCGCTTTGAAGGGTGGGGCAGCCGTTGTAACTATACTGAGACCTTAGAACTTATATCTCAAGGTGGGTGGCGCATTTACGTTGTAGGTGTCTATGGGTTCCAGTAACAACTTAACACCATGTGGGCTGTAAGCTCGTCCAACCATCTAAGCAATAAAAAAACACAAAAAAAAACCTATAAAATTAATGAATTCACGTAAGAGGGTACCCTATCCGGGTGATGGAAGGCCGGCTATCCTCGACCCACGCTGGTTCTGACCCAGCGGGGTATTCCGTAGGATAGCTCACTCTAACCGGCGCCATCTAGGCGGGCTCCGGATAGCCTGCCGACCGAGAGGGCTGGTGGTCGTGGCGCCGACGACCGCCAGTCCGGCGTCCCGAGGGGGAGGGTGATGGGAGAGATGTGCTCCGCACTAAACACTTCACTTTCCCCCTTTGCCTTTTCATGAGTTCTGTCTCATGTGAGGTTTGGACGTTGGTTGTTGAGCGACAGGAGGTTTTAGTCGGTTCGACTCCGACATGCTCCGCCCGCCGTCCCCAGTGGAGGGCGGAAGTCCGGCGACTTCCTCCTGACCAAAAAAAAAAAAATGATTTCACGCGGGTCTTCACTGCGGATCTGTCGTCACGCTTGCGTTCCATTTTGACGGGACTGGACAATATTTAATCAATATTATTATGATTTTCACTTTGAGAACATCATCGGCGTTCACGTTGTATGTATCCATTTACCGTAAAAAACTAGATAGGCGGTAACATTGTCTATCTATCTACCTAAAAAAATGTGCTAATACTTAATTTGTGCTAAATAAGAAAGGGATATAGGGAATAA